>NC_137037.1:28061219-28181219 GCF_032717465.1 Coenobita brevimanus
ACGCCTTAGCCGCATGCTCCCTCTCGTCAAACTGTGTATCGGTTAATGTCGTTAATTCATAAAAGACTTACCTATGATGCCAATACCCACATTTAGTGGCATATGCCAATTTACTTGATGGATATTACCCAACTGCAGATTGATTGAAGGAATGTCGGTCCCTGCCAAGAAATGCGGATTACTAGATTATGGAAGAGAAACCATAAAAATTTGGTAATATCAGAGGTATGAGGAGTTCAATGCTTCAGATCTCCTGGTTACAGTTCTTTGCCCTGCCCAGTAGTATAGAGGCTGTGTTTGATTGCATGGCTAGTGTGTGGTCTTAAAACTGCCCACCACGGGTCTCAGATCAGAGATTAACCCCTTAACCGCGGGGCGTCACTTTCATGACGCTCGGCCACAATGGATCATACCGCGGGGCGTCACTTTTGTGATTCTGTGTTATTTTGAATTATCCCGGGCTCTCAAGTGGTGGCTTGTATCATCTATCAGTACTGCCAATGTCCAACACTAGTCAGCACTCCAAATCTCATCTGTACTCCCATCCATTGTTGACATTTTAGCGATTTTACCTCCTTCGTGACTTCCCTCCCTACCTGCCCTCCATTACCCTGTCCTCTCACCTCCCACGCCGCGCTGCGCTGCGCAAATTTCTCCCGGATTTTTCCACAGATTTCATCCATTGAAATAAGCCCTATGCCCTATACTTATACAAAATAATATATACAAAAAAAAAAAATAAGGTAAGTGATAGTGTTATACACCAGGAATTGGCTAATTATCACCTGACAACACCTCACGTGCATTCATTCGCTACATTACCACGACAATTTCCCCTTTGAATTATGCCTTGTAATCGATGTCTGTAATAAAAATATATATCAGAAAGGAAGGGAGAAGCCTAAGTGACATTTACATCCACCTGGAACTACCTATTTCTTTATGTATTGCCGAGATTTTCTACCTATAAAAAATTAGCATGTAAGTTAGCAGCAGTCAGCCTCAGTGTCATTGTCAACCCTTCCCTTCTCAGATAAGCCGCGGCATTTAGTTCCTTGTCCTCCACTGTAGTGAAACCATGTCGCACTCGTGCCCCGCCATTCCTGAAGCTTCTGCGCCCATTGCAAAGGGCCCTGTGACCTCTACCCCTAAGAAAAGTAGTGAGGGAAGCAGGAAAGGACTTAGTGACTCTGCAGTGACACGTGAACTTGCAGAATTGTCCATGGTGATGATGGACAGTGATTTTGACGATTCGGGTGAATCGTGTGATGAGCCGGGTGAGGTTATCGTGCCAGAAAGTGCTAGTACGAGTGCTTCAGTGTCGGAAGTAGTCTCTAGCTCCAAGGGAAAGGAGCTGTTAGTGCAGCAAGGCAAGGAATTTGGGAAGAGAGTGAAAAGGCGGCGTGTTAGCCCCAGAACAATGCCCCCACGTGACCCAGCCCCCCATGAGTCCCGAGTGCATTCACCTCCCCGTTCCCCAAGCCCCACTTCACTCATTTCTTCCTCATCGTCGGCTGAGTTATCTCCGGAGTCTTTGTCGTCGGAGTCACCACCAGCATCAACAGTGAAGGCAGGCCGTAGAGGAAGAGGTAAATCAAGGACTGTGAAAAGTAGTGTTGTTAGTAGGGTAACGGCTGCTAGTGCTGTACGGCAACCCAGGGTCAGTGTGAGTGACCTTGAACGAGGTAAATCTGCCTCACAGCCAACCACCACCACCACCACCACCACCCGCCCTACACCGCCACGACAGGAAATCCTGGACGCCTTCGCGTGGAGGGAAGAGTCAGATTTTGTGCCTGAAAATTTAGTATTCGATGAGAGCTCCTCAGGAGTTCAGCCTGCCTTCACTATTGACGAAAATGCTGAGTGTATGGACTACCTTTTGGCCTTCCTAGATGACGAAGTCATGCAGCACATATGTGATGAGACCAACAGGTATGAATCACAATGTGCTGCAAGTGGTACAGGTGCAGCCAAGATGCAACAGTGGTCCATGCTGGGAGTGCAGGAGCTGTATGTGTTCTTTGCCCTCATGCTTCTCATGCCACACTCCAAGAAGCATGAGTTGGAAGAATACTGCTCCATGGACCCCTTACTACCCTCACCCACCTTCAATAAGTACATGGCCAGAGATCGCTTCCGGAACATCATGTGAAACCTGCACTTTGCCGACAACGATGTACCTTCCCAAACCGACCCACTCTGGAAGATTCAGGAGATTCTGAGCAGAATGAAGGATATGTTTATGTCATTCTTCCACCCCTTTCAGAAGGTTGTCATTGACGAATCCTTGGTTTTGTTCAGAGGACGTCTTCGGTTTGTTCAGTACATTCCAAGCAAACGCCATCGCTTTGGAATTAAGTTCTTTGTACTGTGCGATTGTAAGACGGGGTACATCCTTGACTTCATTATTTATTCAGCCAGCACTGTCGATCTTGATAAAACACACCCCCTTGGCTTCTTAGGCTGTGTAGTGAAAGTGCTCCTTGAAAAGTATTTTGGTGGGAATCATGCACTGTATACAGACAACTACTATACAACACCGAAACTTGCCAAATACCTCTCTGAGCACGGTATTGGCTCCTGCGGCACTGTCAAAAGTAATCGTGCCCACTTCCCCAAATTCACAGAGGCAGGAACCTTGCAGCGAGGAGACGTGCACCTACGCAAGTCTGAGAAGATGCTGGCAATACGGTGGCATGACAAGAGGGTCGTGCACATGCTCACCACCGTACATAAGGGGGAGATGACAGACAGTGGGAAGGTTGACCGTAGGACAGGTGAACCTGTGATGAAACCTGATGCTGTGTTGGACTACAATATCAACATGCAGCTGGTGGACAAGTCCGACATGATAATTGGTGAGATCGACTGCCTCAGGAAGAATACTAGGTGGTACAGGAAAGTTTTTCTGCATCTCATAGATATGACGATGCTGAACGCCTTCATCCTGTACAAGATGAAGGTCAAGCCACCCAAGTCCTTCTCCCTGAGGTTGTTCGCCAGGACTTGTTTTTTTTTTTGTTTTTTTAATAACAGAACGGAGGAAGGAAAAACAAATGGGGGAAAAAAAATAATCCATACACCAGACTACTGGTGTCCTCCATTCATAAAATATCTGTAACAGTTAGACTTGAACAGTTGTGGGTTGAAATTTGGAGGAAAATAACTCTGGGGAAGCTAGTTCCAGAAAGATGCAGTTCGGGGAATGAAAGAATTCTGATAGGCAGAAGTTCTGCAATATGGTTGAGTGACATTCCAGTCATGAGCGCTACCAGATGCCCGTGTAGCACGAGGGAAGGCATGGAGAGGCGGCACCATGGACGCAATCTCGTCTGAGCACTTGCCAAAAAATTTCTGTAAAATAATGCAAGGGAGGCAACATGCCTTCTTACTTGCAGGGGAGGTAGTTTATATGTAATGGCAGGGTTGTTAATGATTCTAACAGCTTTATTCTGAATTTTGTCCAGGTGTCTCAATGCAGCTGCTGGAAAGATATGGTAGGGTGACAGCAGCAACTCCAAGGCGCCATTCAGTAACACTTCCCGACCGACTTGAGCAGAGGGCGTATATGGATCGGCACAGACTTGAGCTTATGCCTGCCACAGGGAAAAGGAAGGCTGCGATTCGCAGGTGTCAGGTGTGTGCACATACCACCCACCGCACACCTGAACACAAACGCACCTCTTGGCAGTGCGCTGAGTGCCAGGTTCCCCTCTGTGTTACCTGCTTCTTCGATTACCACAGCCAGAAGTAGTTCTAACAGTGCAAGTGTGAAAGGAGAATAATTTGGAAATAATGTGTAAATAATGTGTAAATAGCAAGTGAAAGCAATGGATGTTCAGTACATATGATTGAACAGTGTATTATAGTTTTATCTTACTGAAAGTGACAGTGAATAACATAGTGTAAGTAAAATAGAAGGGTAAATATTGAAAATAGAATAGAAAATGTAAATAGTAATGTAAGTAATTAGTAATATAAGAATATGAGTACAAATAATTTATGTTATAACAGTGAAAGTGAATCCGTGGCTCTCTACATATTTTACTGAATGAAAAATTGAATGACTTCAGTGACAATATACTAATACTCCCCGTCGTTTTTTTTGCCAATCGTAATGTTTTTCAAAAAATCCAGTTTTGCAAAGCATGTGCTCACTATATATGGGTCATGAAGAATGCTCGCCGTAACTCGTGGAGGTCGCTTGTTTCTACAGTTACATCCTCAACTCCAATGCCTTTGGTGTGGAAAAAGGTGCACAAGATTTCTGGCAGGTTCTCACCCCCCTCTCCACTGGTGTTGCGACTTCACAGAGAACTTGTGTCTGCAACAGATGCAGTAGCATCTGCTTTTGCAAATCAGTTTTATGTTGTCTCAAAAAAGGATCCTTCTCAGCAGTTTGCTACCTTTCGTAGGAATCAGGAGAGGCTGGGTCTTGACTCTCGCTTTCGTGACGGAGAGCTGTATAATTTAGACTTCAGCCTCCGTGAGCTGCGTGCTGCCCTCTCAGAGTGTCGTGACACTGCTCCTGGGTCTGGTGACATTCCATACGCTCTGCTTCATCATCTGCTGACTGATTCACTTCAGTTTTTATTGAACCTCTTTAACAGGGTTTGAGTGAGGGCTCTAATCCCAAGAGTTGGAAGTTGGGTATTATCCTCCCCATTTCCAAGCCTGGTAAAGACCATTCCCAGGTCACCAACTATCACCCTATCACTTTAACATCATGTGTGTGCAAGCTGTTCGAGGAAATGGTCAATGTCAGGCTTATGTGGTTTCTGGAGAAGGGCTGCTTTCTCTCTCCATCGCAGAGTGGTTTCCGTAAATTACGGTGCACTTCAGGCAACCTTATCAGGCTCGAGGCGTCGATCTGTGAGGCTTTTGCTTCTAAGCAACATCTTGTTTCTGTGTTCTTTGACCTTGAGAAGGCTTCTGACACTGCCTGGCGCCATGGCATCCTCCAGCAACTTCATGCCTTTGGTTCACATGGTCGTCTGCCTGTGCTGCTTGGAGACTTCTTGTCTGATCATTTGTTTAGGGTCCGTGTGGGTTCTACCCTCTCTGCGCCACTGTGCCAGGAGGAAGGTGTCCCACAGGGGAGTGTTTTAAGTGTTTTCCTGTTTGCGGTGGCCATCAATGGTATCATTGACACTGTGCCTGCTGAGGTATCCTCGTCCTTTTAAGTGGATGACATAGCTATATAGTTCTCTGGTTCCCGCATGTCTGCTATTGAGCAGCGTATGCAACTTGCCTTGGACAAGATTTCTGCCTGGGCAACTTCCAAGGGATTTCGGTTTTCCCCTTCTAAGACTGTGGCTATACACTTCTGTAGGTTAAGAGGGGTACACCCGGACCCTCATCTCCAGCTTTGTGGATAATGCCCAAGGTAACTTTCTGCAGGTCTTATGCAGGCTGAAAAGATTCTGTCACTCCTCAGTGTTTTTTACAGTTATTTTTAGAACATTCCTTTAGTCTTGGTGGTTCTGTACCTGTGTATACTGATGTCTCTAAATCCACATCTAGTGTTGGTTTTGGTGTGGTATTTCCCAATTTTAGCCGTGGAGGTAGTCTTCCTTTGGTTGCCTCAGTTTTTACTGCAGGGTTGACAGCTATCATTTTAGCCCTAAAGTTGGTGTTTGTTCACCCTCACAATTATTTTACTATGTTTAGTGACTCTCAAGGGGCTCTTTTGGCCCTGGACTCTTTTAACTCTTCCCATCCTATAGTTTTAGCTATCTTGGAGTGGCTGTTCCTCATTCATCGTTGGGAGAAGAGAGTGGATTTTTGTTGGGTTCCCGCACACGTTGGTGTGGTGGGCAATGAGAAGGTGGATGCATTGGTCAAGGATGTGGCTTCTCAACGGGCCCCACCCGAATATCCGCTTCCTGCTTCTGATATAACACCTTACTTGCAGCGCAGTATTCATACATGTTGGCAGAGATGCTGGGATGGTGTCGCTCATAATAAGCTGAAAAAGGTCTTTGAGAGAGTGGTTGTGCCAAGGGTTCTCCCTTCCATGCCTTGTTGATTGGAGGTGGCTCTTGCTAGGCTTCGCATTGGACACTCTCAGCTTACACGTGGGTTCGTGATGAGTGGTGAGACTCAACCGTACTGTGATGATTGCCTTGTTCCCCTTACTGTCCGTCACTTGCTAGTCGAGTGTCCAAGTTTGGGGGACCTGCATAAGAGATTCCTCCATGAGCATAGAGGGGCAGATGGTGCCTACTGTCTCTCCTCAATCCTTGATGGAGCCTATAGCGATGTTACTGATGCTTTTAGTCTTCTTCAGGAGGCGGGCCCTCTTTCACTTTTGTAAGTAATTGATATTTTCTTTTAACTTTCTTTTATTATTTTCAATGTTTTATTTCTAGTAATAGTTATTGACTTTATTTTGAATATGAACTATTTCTTTGCTGAGTCTTTTAGCTTGTTGTCCGGCGGCATATGACCCTGGCAGTTGCGCCGCCAGTTTCTACTACAATCAGTCAATCAATTGTGTGATGAGCATCTGAAGTAGAACTTCTTATAACTGCATCCAGTGTCCTCAGTGGCTTAGGAATGTTCTCCAACAATACCAGTAACTCATATAATATATCGAAATTAATTTCAGTTCCCGTGATATCTTCCACAATTGCTGTTGGGGCATTTGGGACTGTAAGGCATCCTTGGCTTTTAATATGTTGAAAGTCTAAGTGACATGATCCTCCTTCAGTATAGATGAGAATCCATGGTATAAGTCTCCTCATCGTTACATACTGGAAACAAAAAAAATATTAATTAGCTGATCAAGTCACTCTGAGGTAGATGATAGTGATGATGTGCATTATAAACTGGCTCATGGAGAATAGTATTTTTGTTCATTGTTTCACTAATAGAGGTTTAAATCGATACCTAGATCACGTAAATGTTGTATTGTGGCTGTTGGAGCAACAGTTGCACCTTTTTTTTTTTTTTTCGTTATGCGATCTAAATTTATTTCCGTATGTATTATTTATTTTTCTTTATTGTCATCGTTCATGTTCAGTTTCTCGGTTGGGTCCGAGGTAAATTCCTTGAGACACTTTTTAAATGATCAATGTGAATTTGCTTTTCTCCCCTACTCAACAGTGACTTAATTACTACATTATTGGCTGTTTTCTTACTTATTCTGTATGAGCCTTCAAATTTCGGTGACAGTTTATTATCTTTAGTGTGAATGAGGCCAGACAGTGTCACCTATGCTGATAGTTAATTCCTTTGCCTTTATATTAAATGACTCCATCATTTCTTTCTTGGACATCGATAATTGTTTCTTCACCATTTTGCGTATCTCTTGGAATTCACAGAAACGGAAATTAGGATAATCGTCATAATTGTATACAGACAAATTTTCACCTTCCAGTATCTTGTACGATAAACTTTTGTTTGTCCCGCAAATAATGAAAAGGGGATGTATCTCTTATAGACTTGTTAATTACCTAATTAACTGATGCTTCTACTCTTGGAATCCAATCATCCCACCTTGCATAGTATTCAATGAGAATGTGTCGTAGCACATCCAGCACTTTTTGGCTTTGTCTCTCTGCCAGCACACTGGATGTTGGGTGGTAGGCTAAGACATTGACCTTTTTTATATTGTATTGTTTACCTATTTCTTTTCAGACTTCAGAATTAAATTCACCTCCATTATCACCTATTAGTACCTTTGGTGTGGTGAATCTACAGATAATATGGTCTATGATTACCCTTGCCATTGTTTTTGCTGTCTTATCCTCAATTAGGACCAAAAGCACATATCTTGAGAAATGATCTGTAGCAATGAAGAGATATTGATTATTATTGCAAGATAAGGGTAACTTAAGTCAACTGCGACAACGTCCCTTGGTTGGTTAGGTACAGGATATTTCCCTATAGGTGCAGGCATTAATGTGTAACCTTTGTTTCTTGCACATGCCTCTCATCTGTCTATGTAACTGTGCATGTCTTCGTGCAGCAATTTCCAGTAGTATAACACCCGGACTTGTCTGACTGTTCTGTCTTTACCGGGATGTTCAGCATGTGGACTATCGTGTTTCGTTCTTGAAATGTGAGGTATCAATCCATCAGTTTTTTTTTTTTTATGTGTCCGACTCTGGGCATAGGCTTCACAGCCTGCAGTCAAGGCCCAGTAGTCCTGCTACATACCATGCACCTCTACATGTCACCACTTCGGCGTTAACATCCACCGTCCATATTGAACACATGCTAGGACTGTCTCATACAGGGCTGATGAATTGGTATTAACGGGGGTATCTTTACGGCATGTCGGCGGGTCTTCTGGTAGATCGGTAAAGTCTGCCTTTTTATGAAATTCAAATACTTAAACTGTTCCCTGACCCAGCGGGGATTTGAGCCTGGGTCCGGTAGGACTGCGGGCCACCTCTCTACCGATTGAACCACCACTCGTCATCTGTTTTTTGTTTTTTGATTTAGCTGTCCTGGGTTGATCCTATATAAGGCATTGTCGACTATTGTGAACTGTTTGAGTGGTATATGTAGCTTGAATAATTGTATGTCCTTGCCATCTCCAATTTGCGTATAATTTTAGACCACGTGGGATCAAGCCTCTGCGCTTTCGAGATTTCATCATGGCTGAGGATTTTTTCCCCGTACACTTAGTGTTGCGACATGAGTTGTCATTGGGCTTCTTGGTAATGTGTCTGCAGCTAAATTTATTTTGCCCTGTGTATAGTGAATGTGTATATTATAATTTTCAACCATACATCTTGTTCTCCTCCCAGAGAGGATATTTTCTTGGAACATGCCCACGAGAGGTTTATGGTCAGTGTATAGATGAATTTCGTAACCATATACCAAATCACAAAATTTTTGAAATGCGAAGACCACTGTAAGTGCCTCTAGGTCTGTAGTGCAATAATTTTTCTCTGCATCTTTTGTCTGTTAGCGAATGCAATTGGTTGATTTTTTTTCCACGCTTATCTTCTTACATGAATATGGCCCCTAATCCATTAAGAGATGCATCTGTGCACATTATAAATGGATTTGTGAAATTTGGATAGACCATGCAAGGTGCACATGTAAGTCTATCTTTTAGTTCATTAAATGCTATTATTCTGTTCCTCTCCCCACTGAAATACAGCTTGTTTTTTCAGAAGGTGGAAAAATGGTTTTGCTATGTGAGAGAATTGTATGAATGATCTGCAATATCCTACTCGTCATAAAAATTGTCTTACTTCATCCACATTTGTGGGTTCAGAAAAACCCCTTACTGTTTGTATTTTGTCATCTGAGGTGTGTATGCCTTCTGTATCAAGCTTGTGGCCTATGAATTTTATTTCCTTGAAGCAAAATTTGCTTTTACACAGCTTTATTTTTAAACCAGCATTTGCAAACTTGTGTAGGAGCTGGTCTAATTTCTGTAAATGTTCATCTATTGCATGTGATGTAATTATGATGTTGTCTAAGTGGACGAAAATATCATTTCCTAACATTCCGGATAATGCACTATGCATCTATCGTTGGAATGTGCCTGGAGCTGTCCTTAATCCCACTTTTATTCATTTATACTGATAATGCCCTGTATTTGTAGAGAAAGCAGTGTACTTGCATTATTCGTCATCTAACTCTATTTGGTAATACCCATTAAACAAATCGATTGTGGAAAATACATCACTTTCTGGCTCAATATTTTGCAATGTGTCACTTTACACTGGCATAGGAAACCGGTCTGGGATTGTGTGTTGGTTTGATTTGCGATAATCAACGACCTCACACATTTCACCATTTTGTTTGGACATGAAAAGTAATGGGGAATTCCATGGGGAGACTGATGGCTCAGTAAGACCCATTTATAACATTTCATAAACATACTGATTTGCAGAGGTATACTTTGTGTGTGCCACCCTATATGCTGGTACATCATATACGGTATTGGTTGTGCGTCCTTGTGTACGTTAATCTTGTGTTTAGTAAGGTTAATACAATGTATTTTTTTCCCAGGTAATGCGGTTGTCTGTCGTTGTTTTACACAGAAAAAAAAAAAAAATCTGCAGTGAATAAAATTCTCCTTTAAGCGCTCTCTATCTGTCGATTTTATCTTACCCGATGTTCCACTCATTGTTACGCGTATCACGTATAGGAGCTGAACAAGTCTCCAAATTGCATATACAAGTTTCTTTTTTGATCTGCGCTTCTCCATTCATCCGATTAATTAGGAACACATGAGTCTCCCTATCATTATTCATCTGACATAAGGCATTTTCCACCAAGAGTCCTTTCACTTTACAAACTTCTTCTACGACAATAACAGTAGAGTTCTTCAATTTACTCTTTATGGTGACTTTCACATACATTATGATTTAGGTGGAATAACTACCTCATTGGTGAGATGTGCTGGAACTGATGTTGAAAGTTTACTGTCACCTCGAAGCTCTGGGTAAAGAGGATGGTAGAGATGAGAGGAGAGGTTGAGTAGTATTAGTGAATGCATGTGTATTCTAGTTTTTTTTTTTTTTTTTTACGTCAGACTGAATCATTCAAGTATGGTAAGGAGTTTGATCGTTTCAACCCACATTTCTGGTGAAACTTCTTCAATGAATTCGTTGTCATATTCTGTCCCGTCCATGTATGGGAGTAATGTGATATTTTCTTTTTGCATGGTTCTCAAACCGATAAACATGTTAGCCCTTATTGCTACTCAAAATAGTGGTGATTATTTTCATAGTCCCTGTGAAATTAATGTCTAACTGTATCATGCTTTACGGCTATTTGTTTGCCATCTACAGAATATAAGTCTGAATTAGAATTCTCCACGAAGGTCACTTTCTTCTTATTTTTAAAAATCCTCTGTAATTCCTTTTGTGTTTTTTAATTCACTTGTGAGCCTGAATCCAAGAATAATGAAATCTTTTCATCTTCACAGGAAGCGGACACCAAAATACACATATTTCCGTGATTGCTTCCTGTTTGCGCTCTAGGATTGTTTTTCATCATGTATGGTCGTTATTTGTAGTGGCATGCCCTTCCCCTAGTTTAAAAAAAAGATAATAATCTTTCTGCTGGGTTGCAGTGTGACGTCCAATAGCCTGTGGTTTTATGCCTTCTGCAATATGGCTGCACTCCTTTCTATTTGTCTCTGTCTTCTTTGTGACTGATATAATACTCAGCTTTCATGTGACTGGGATGAATATTTCCGTTCAGTATGGGCATTCTCACCACAGGGAACCCTCAGCCAAGAATTACGCTTGTCCCGTCGTTTCGAAGCTAACCATAGTTTTTCTCGAAAAAATGCTAAATGTGTTTCACATGCAAAATTACTTAAAATAATCTAAATTATCCTACCCGAACCAAACCTAACTTATCCCACTAGGGCTGCTTGGCTGAAGTGGCTGGCTGTGGTACTGAGACGAATACCCATTCAGAACGGAATTACGCGACCGGGATTAGCACATTAGTAACTTAGTGTAGTCCTATCTCCAGAATGCGATCCAAGAGATGGCATTCCACATTTTGGTTTCTCTGTGGCACGGTTTCTGCTTGGAGTAGGTTGCCTCTGGCCCAGCGTTCGCAAATGCTGCCTTGATGTCAGATGTTGCTTTGTTTGTCTGTTCTCAGGTCACGAACTTTTTTGTTCTGTACTTGTGCTAGATGTATTCATAGCTGCCTCTGTGTCTGTAATTCTCATCCTTGTATTGGATTGTGATATTTCACTGACCCCTGCTTTGCTGCAGTTCATCTCTACCTCGTTCATAAAATCTAACAAACACATTCTTGGAGTAAAAGCCATTGTCTGAGCTTTCTTGAGAACCCTTTCAGGTAACTTACACATTGCAACCACTTAACCAAGGATGTCAACGACATGCATTGGTAACATCTTCCAATCAGCTGTTACCCAATTTGAGTTTTCTGTATGGTACTGACTCACAGCTTTCCGGTTATTTTACCCAAGACATGCTTTGTGGTATATTGTTTCATAAGATCCAACATCTTACATAATTATGGAGTTATACCAGACAAAAAATTTATACCTCCACAAAATTTCTTCAGGAATTCTGTTTTAATCTCTTATTTCTGAGCTCGTAAGAGCTTATCAGATCTAAGCAAATCGCCAGTTGGGCAGCATTCTTGGTTAATCCTTAATGAAAAAAACAGCTTTCTTTTCATTCTCATCTGTTATATGCCTTTTAACAAAAAGTTGTTCACATTCATTTATAGCTGACTGGACATCGATCCTATCTTTGTCCATACCTGAGAATTTTGTGAGATTTTTATCTCCATGGCATACAGATACTTGATGCGGGGAATTTGAAGCAGTGGTGTTAGGTCCGCTCGCCGTTATGTTTGTTTGGTCAAATATACTTGAATTGTTTCGGCGTTATGATAGGAACTGCTTCATATGTATTGCCGGACCTATATATCCCAGTGTATAAATTTTCGTAAGTATGTAAGACATCAATAATCCTTGCTTTCTAAGTCAGAGAAACCTGTCCAAGAAACGTCATTATCCCCAACTACTCTCACAGGTGATGTGTTTGTTTCTTGATCTCATGTTCATGGAGAACTATGTGTGTTAGTTCCATTATCCTCTCGTTCTACTAACTGTGAATCGTCATTGGGTAATGCTAATGCTGTCTCGGCTGGCAGTATTTTTTTTTTAACATCCCATAATAATAATAATCACTAAATATCATTAATAGGCACATATTGCCAAGGAATGTTGCCTAGTTGTACTCATGAAACACGTATTTCAAGTATGTACAGTAAAGATAGCACCAATAGTTAGGAATAGACAAATGCGCTCTCTCTCTCTCTCTCTCTCTCTCTCTCTCTCTTTGTTTCTCTTGGTGCAAGTATTGAATAATGGACTTAGTACAGATGACTGAAGAATGTATATGTACGTAAGTTTGTGTATAAATGAAGCGGTGTTGTTAAAATACTAGAAAGAGTATAATTTCGTAAAAAGTAAAAAGTAAAATAGCTTGTGGTGGGTGATGGAAGGTGGTTGGGGTCAGTTGTGTGTGCAAAGTCAGGTGGTAATGTCAAAACATTGTTCTCATTGCCTGTTTGCTTATTTCCTCCTAACTCTCTTATCCTTAATAACCTTATCTCAGTTGTTACTGGTTTAATTGTTGTAAATATGATAATTCTAGTTGTAATTATAAAGCACGTTTTATATGTGTGTGTAAAGTGTTTGTCTATCACTTCTGTATTAGCAATATTTTAGTACAGTAAAGTGGTGATATCTGTAAAGTTATGAGTAAAAAATGATTGTATGTTTGAGCTCCCTGGGAGCTTGATAGAAGGTGCAGGATGCTGTTCTCAGCAGATGGTTGTTATACACTCAGGCAGGCCATATCAACAAGCTGGAGCAGGCTGTTGGTAGGTGAAGGTTGTTAGGCCGGCGTCACCATGCCTCGTCACCCTCGAAGACTCAGCGTCGTGGTGAGTAATAGTGAATGGTAGTGAGTTTAGTGAGTCCAATTAGTGAATCAGAAGAGTAATGGTGGGTCAGGGCAGGCTTAGGTGCTGATGGTCCCACAGTTAAAACACTTGCTTCAGTGCCTCGTTCGCGATACTTGCTTCTTCCTGCTTAGCTATTTGTTGCTTCATAATTGCTTGTAGAATCGTGATATTGTTGACTGCAGATTGCTTGCAGTTGTAGCGATCAAGGGTAGTCGGCTGCTGCATGTAAAGTAGTAAGACACCGTATGGCGAGAACTTGTAACAGTTCCTGTTTTCTGTATTGTTAATGTAGACTTAACTGTAGAACTATAATATCTTGTGTTGATTGTACATTTAAAATCGTAGATTCTTGTAGTTATCGTGAATCATAGAACTGGAACTCATAGCAGAATGTTGATTGTTAATAATAAAATCGTGAGGCGTCAACTGACTTTAGTTGTGGTTCGTAGGATCATTGCCGCCAATATCTCGTAGCTGTAGCAGAGTCTTTTCCAAAATGTTATATTATAGGGTTGTAATAGAGATTTTGCAGGTTGGTCTTGTCATGCATGGCAAGAGAAAGATGAAGATGATTAGGCGGTTTTGACTGCAGTTTATTTTCAAAAGGTAGATATTTTGACGAGAGCAGTGGTGCAGCTGGTTTGTGCTGGCTAACGCCGTGCCCCTGTGCTCCTGCCATTTCCTCAGTGCCTCTTCTGTCTCCTATCGTGTCCCAACCCCTTCTGGTCAGTCTCTCCAATTACCCCCATATACTACTGATTGGGTCATGTGTGTGGGCACGTGTATGATTCTGTGGTGATCTTCCATTAGGTGTATTGTGTGACTTTCCATGACGTCATATTGTGCTGTGTGCGACATTCCCTACCTAGAATTTCCACTGTTTATTCCTCCAGCTCTCTCGAATTTAGGCACGACTTTCCTCAAGCCTCTATATCACATATTAGCTGCATATTAATGTCTCTAACTATTATGTAGTGTTTTATGATATTATAGTTCCTCTACAACAGATGCTCATACACACGCACAACGATATTTACGTGCACTTACAAATGCACAGATACGCACACATATACACGGACGCTCACACATACGCGCACACGTGCTTACTCAGGCACATAGAGACCTGAGAGCACAAACGTAAACACACATGAACACATACAAATATACACAGTCGTACACACAAACACACATGCAGATATACACACTCTCACGTGCAAACACACGCATATACGTATGGACACAGCCACACCCACACAAGCACATGCACATACATGCACATACACACACAGACAAAGACATGCATTCATACACATACAAACACGCACATACACATGCACACAGACACGCCTACAAAGGAACATGCACACAGACAAGCACCCAGCCGCGCACACACACACACACACACACACACACACATATATATATATATATATATATATATATATATATATATATATGGAGCCTCTGTGGTACAGAGGTAGAGTGTGCGTTTCGTACACGGGTGAACCAGGGTTCGCGCCCCGCCAGGGTAAAAAACTTTGTGAGTTCACCTGGTCACGCACTGCATTGGCGGACACAAGGGGTGCTGTGGTTGAACCAGTGTCGCTTACTATAAAGTATGCTTGCACCCAGTCGGCTTGCGCGGGCCGATTACACTTGGTTCACAGACTACACACACATCCAAAGCCACTCCAACACAACAATTACACTTACAAGCACTTCTCACCCTACATACAATCTCTACCAGACAGCCTAAGCTACTTGGTAGAGAGATACATTACCTGTATCGTCCCGACTTCGGTCGGAATTGGCCGGCCCTGCAGTGGATACTCAAACGGCTGGTGCTGATGATGATATATATATATATATATATATATATATATTAGTCATACGCCTAGACACACACATGCACGCACAAGGACGCACACAGATACATGCACACATAGGCAAAAGCACTCTGAGATGCACGCACACACAGATGTGTTTACTGTATGTTCACACACACACACACACACACACACGCACACGCGACAGACAGCAGCCGAGGTGGACGTATATCATTGAGCTCCGCTCTGGGGATACCTAAACTGTATCTGTTTATGGGTCAAGCTCACTTAGGCTAATTTAAGTGATGATCCAGCATAGTAAGACAATAACAAAAAAAGTGTAGCCTAAAGTAAATAAACATAACTAAATCATGTAAATCAGTGCCCAGGAATGTACTCAGTTTCCTTACGTCACCTCGACAACACCAAGGTGAGCATACAGCGGAGTGGTGCAACAACTGTACGTAGAGATTATCTTTTCTTTGAGATGGCTTCATATTTTGGAAACATGCTTTTAGAAGATGCCAAGAGAAGAGACAAAGCTGAAAAACAGGATGAAGACTTCCACCCAGTACTAGTTGAAAGGGAAATTTATGATAAGTTAGTTGAAAAAAGTAAATGGACTGGAGAGAGCTTTTCAAATGGAAATCGAAGAAATTAAGAATGAGCTACTCGAACAACAAAAGGAATAAAATGAAGAATTAATAAAGGAAATAAACAGAAAAATCAACAACAATATATGAACTATCTATCTATATACCTAGGCTGCTTCCCCCAAGGAAAGGGAGGTAGCCGAGACAGGACGACTCACTCTCCATTTACTCATCCATTCAAACACATTCATTCGCATCTTAGCCCCAAAGGGGAGAACGGACAGATCCTCACCGCATCACACCGCACAAGGGTCAACTGCGCAATGCAATCAGTGACATCCGCAGCAGGGCCTGACAGCAGAACTGGTTTACCCCTGCTACATCATAACAGACCCATCCCCTTACCCGCACCTGACCTGACTAGCTGATCAGACCAAATGCGGGAGAATATCCCCTCAGGGCTGCGTCATCACTTATTCATTCACAATTTCTCTCCATTTATTTCTGTCACGCACAGCCACTCTTCCTTGCTCAACAGACATCCCTCTCGCATCCAGCGCTCTCTTCACACTGTCCATCCATCCTATTCGTGGTCTCCCTCTCAGCCTTACACCTCTCACATCAGATCTAGTTATCTTTTTCACCAATCGTTCATTATCCATTCTCTCCATATGCCCAAACCATTGCAACACCCTCTGCTCAGCTCTACCAGCCATCTCCCGAACAACTCCAGTTCTCCTTCGCACTTCATCATTTCGCACTCGATCCATACGCGTCACTCCACACATACTCCTCAGACATCTCATCTCCATTACATTCAAAC
Organism: Coenobita brevimanus; assembly: GCF_032717465.1. Lineage (NCBI taxonomy): Eukaryota > Metazoa > Arthropoda > Malacostraca > Decapoda > Coenobitidae > Coenobita > Coenobita brevimanus. The sequence continues at coordinate 28,077,905 of NC_137037.1, forward strand.
TTTTCCTCTCTGCTACAACTGAACTATCAGTTGAACTAAATTCACCGCGAACGAGGGCTAATGAAATGGGATGTATAGTTGTCAACCATGATAGAATTATGGATGATTTCAGAAATGATTCGGAGAAAATCAGGCAGGCAAGCAGTATGATAGACCAAAGTAATAATACTGAAGAGAACATAACAGAGGTAAATAAACTGGTGAGAAACTGCAAAGATGACGTACAAACTACGTATGCTAAATTGGTGAAAGTAAAGAATAATTTAGATATAAAGGTAGAAGAAAAGTGTAAGAAAGGAAAAATGAAAGAAAGAAAAAAAAAACTAGTCTGGGAAGCTGCAGAGATTTCAAATCTATAGCAATCAGCGGCATAGGTGAAGAAGAAAGAAAAACATAATCTTATGGGAGAAAAAGGAGACGGAAAATATAATGAATACATTAAAGCAAGTATCAGAGGATATGTGATAAAAATAGAGAAGAACATAAAAGGCTAGGGAAATATGAGAGAAGTAAATCAGCGCCCATGAAAGTAACCTACCAGAGTGCAAACGCTGTAGAGGAAATATTGAGAAATGCCAACAAACTCACGGAAAAAGAGGAATTTAAAAAGGTAGGGATAAAAAGATGCCTAATTCAAGAGGAATTGGAAATACTAAAGGAGAAGAGGGAGGAAGCAAAAACAAAAAAAATGAGGAAAGATCAGAGGTAGAGAAGAGTATTTTTTTCTTTTACAAAGTAATTGGAATAGGAATGAAACAAGTGTTTAGATGTCGTTCGCTTAGAATGGATGTAAAGAGAAGGCTGTATGAGGGTGTTGTGGTACCTACTGCATAATATGGGGCTGAAACATGGAATATGGGTGTAGCAGAGAGGAAAAGTTTGAATGTAATGGAGATGAGGTGTCTGAGGAGTATGTGTGGAGTGTCGCGTATGGATCGAGTGCGAAATGATGAAGTGCGAAGGAGAACTGGAGTTGTTCGGGAGATGGCTGGTTGAGCTGAGCAGAGGGTGTTGTGATGGTTTGGGCATATGGAGAGAATGGATAATGAGCGATTGGTGAAAAAGATAACTAGATCTGATGTGAGAGGCGTAAGGCTGAGAGGAAGACCACGAATAGGATGGATGGACAGTGTGAAGAGAGCGCTGGATGCGAGAGGGATGTCTGTTGAGCATGGAAGAGTGGCTGTGCGTGACAGAAATAAATGGAGAGAAATTGTGAATGAAAAAGTGATGACGCAGCCCTGAGGGGATATTCTCCTGCATTTGGTCTGATCAGCTAGTCAGGTCAGGTGTGGGTAAGGGGATGGGTCTGTTATGATGTGGCAGGGGTAAACCAGCTCTGCTGTCGGGCCCTGCTGTGGATGTCACTGATTGCATTGCGCAGTTGACCCTTGTGCGGTGTGGTGTGGTGAGAATCTGTCCGTTCTCCCCTTTGATGCTAATATGCGAATGAATGTGTTTGAATGGATGAGTAAATGGGGAGTGTGTCGTCCTGTCTCGGCTACCTCTCTTTACTTGGGGGAAGCAGCCTAGGTATATAGATAGACAGAACTGGATTGCAGGTACGTAAGTGGTACATTAGCAGGAGGGAATAAAAAGAAGGAAGGTAGTAGACTCAAGCTATGGCAAGTATGTAAACAAGATGATCAAGTTGATGCACTCAGATGTAGATGGAAAGGTATCTAAATTACTGGAGATGAAAGACTACACCAGAGAAAAGGAACTATATATTATTTGACAAATGGAAACAAAATTAACCCCAAGGAAATCAAACTATATCCTAAAATTAGAGGAAAACAATAAATGGAGAAGAGATAGGAATTTTAAAAAAAGGAGAAAGAATGATAATATTAACAAAGAAAAATCTACAAGTCAAAGAAATAGAACTAGATATACCCTTACATGTAGAACTGACTGCAGTAGAGATTAACACATCTGATGGGAAAGTAATTGTGGCTAATTTATACAAGCCACCCAAAACAAACACTTGGGAAAGAGGAAATATGAAGATCTGGCAGAAAGCACAGTTCAGAGTTTATGAGCATTAATACATAGACTGGATGAGAAATCTGAAAGAATTATATTAACTGAAGATTTCGATACAAATATTGTAAGAGTTTGTGTTTGCACGGAAACTTTTCCCGCCAAGCAGAGTTCCTGCGAGCATCCCTAGCCTGTTTCTGGTGCTTGACAGGCAGTCTGACTTAGGCCACGCTAGCAATAGGACGCGCCCATACCTGAACATCTTAGAACAAATCTCAAGCTGGCCTCACTGTTTCTCCCTCCTGGTCCTCACCCCAGTGTGATGCAGTGGAGTTCTATGGCTGACCCAGAGGCGGCACCACCAGCGCCCGAGCAGGCGAACTCAGAGTCAAAGGACTGGTTCTGTTGCATGGTGCCGGGAGACCAAGTGCACAGCAACATGTACAATGTGCCACCACCTCAGCTACGACCCCCAGGGATGGGAACAGCCTACCAGCTGGTGTACCCAGCCCTACACCCGGAGGCACTGGTCCAGTGGCAAGGGCCAGCACCACCTGCAATTCTTGGTAAGACTACTATGGGAATGCCGCCATCCCAGTTTGAGGTGTGGGCCCACAGCGACAGGTGCTGCAACAGTGGTTGCAGGTGGGTCCCATCATTGGCTGCAGGTTACGTGAGATTGCTGTGTGATCCTGAAGTGCAGCAATGCATGGATGCACAAGTAGCTAAGCATAGATTCGAGGCCATCTGCGCAGAGGATGCCGTCGGTGTGGTGAGGAGTGTGGTGGTGGGCCCCAAGTGCACAGTAGGAGCATAGTTGGACTTCACACACATGCAAGAGCCCAATGATAATGTGTGTTCATATGTGGTAAAATATAGAGCCAAGGTGGCAGAGTGTGATTTTAAGTGCCCTCATTGTTCTATAAATCTCAACAATTTCGTGCACTTGAAAAATCTTTTGATGGGGCTGTGCAACCTCAGTATGAAAACAGAAGTGTTGCAGAGTGTTCGAATCAGCAGAGAACACGGTGGGACCACACGGCCATAGTGGTCTTGCAGGTGATTCAGTGAGTGATGAGGAGGAAGCAGAAGCAGCCAGTGTCATTTGGTTACAGCAGGCAGGTGTAGGGCCACCCCAGCCTCGTGCCACTCTCCCACCAGCAAAGGGCTGCTGGAGGTGCAGTGGCAATAAGTGCAGTGGCGAGAGCAAGTGCCATGCCGTCAAGGCCACCTACCACAGATGTGGGAGGGTTGGCCATTTCCAGCAAGTGTGTATGTCGCCAAAGCAGCCCAGCCCCCTCAAGATCACCGGCAGCATCATGATAGCCAGTGCTGAGGTGTTAGCATGCCTCAGGGTATCATGCTATTTGATGGCAGTAGACGATACAAGTGCACAGGTATGCATAGCAAGACACTACCTCATGCAGGGCCTTGGGATGACTCCGCTAAGTCTACAGAGAACTCCCGTGAATATTAATCACCTCACAGTTGGGAACATATGCGTGGGTGGAAGGTCTGCTGTGGTAAGCCTGCACTTCGCTGATGGGATGCAGTGGCTGTACCTATCACAACAGACATGCAAAGAGCTGGGCGTGGTGCCACACGACTTCCCCACCATGTGGCGACTGTAGGGGCCATTGAACAAGTAGAAGAGCCCCCAGCTCCCACCAAAACTACAACTCCCCCATATACCATGAAAGGAGAAAACATGAATCTGCTAGAGAAGTGGTTCCTGAAGCACTTAAGGTGCATGACATTCAAAGTGAATTGTGCCCCTCTGCCAGAGATGAAAGGGCATGCCCACCACATCCACCTGCACCCCTGTTCCAAACCTTATGCAGTGCACACACCAGCATCCATCCCCAACCACTTCTATGACGAAGTTCACCAGTATTTGGAAGAGGACATAAGAAAAGGTATCATCAAGCCCGTACCGGCTGGACAAGCCACGGAGTGGTATTCCCGTATGGTGGTGGTCCCGAAGAAGGATGGGTGGCCATGCAGAAAAGTGGACTATCAGCAACTCAACCAAGCAAGCCAGCAGGAGATTCACCACACCAGCCCCCAATTCGAAGCAATCACCAGCATGCCGATGCACTGCTTCCGCTACCGGTACACACCCATGGGCCATCGTGCAGGGCAGAACGCATTTACCAAGCACTTCAACGATGCAACAGCAGAGATCCCCAGGAAACTGAAATGTGCTGACAGCACATTCCTGCATGACTGTAGCATCGCCAGTGCTTTCTGGCACACATACCAGTTCCTATGAAATTGTGCTGAAAATGGGATCATGCTCCACACAGACTAATTCCGCTTCTGCAGGAGAAGCGTGACCTTCGTAGATTATCTGCTTGGCTGAGAGGAGTATCAGCCTAGTCAGGACATGTTAAAGCAGTATAACCAATATCCAGATGCTGCCACACCCCACATCACAGATATCCAGTCGTTGTTCAGGCTGGTGAACCAGGCGGTGCCATTCCTGGCTGTTGCACCACTCATGGAGCCCTTCAGAGAATTACTGAAAAAACATCTGGGAAGGTAGTATACTGGGACGGCCAACTCCAGTCAATCTTTGAGTCAACAATGGAGGCTATAGTCAAGCTTGCGGTGGAGGGCCTTCAGCATTACGATGCCACACAGTCCACAGCTGTGTTCACTGAATTCAGTAGGCTTGGCATCGGTTTCATGGTCATGTAGAAGTACTGCCAGTGTGTGTCTCAAGAGGTCCCCCTTGTGCTGCAAGGGCAGCTGGAAATGGCTCTGTGCAGCAGCCACCATCTAACATTGGCCGAGAAGAACTACTCACCTTTGGAGGGGGAGGCCCCTGCCATTGCATGGTGCCTGAAACAGGCACGCCTGTTCCTGCTGGGATGTCTGGACCTCACCTTCATCACAAACCACTATGTTCTCACCAAGTTCTTCAAAGACAAAGAGCTGAAAGACATCAGCAATGCCCGCATACTTAGCCTCAAGGAGAATACATTGATTTACTCAATTCGCCTAAAGTACCTGAAGGGGGAGGTGAACTGCACAGCAGATGCACTCTCAAGATACCTCCTCTATGGGGAGGACTGGACGAGACAGACCTGGCAGAAGACGAGGCTAAATGTACCGTGGTTGCAGCACCGATGGCCTGCACACTAGAAGACGAAGAAGGTGCCATCGTGGACCTGTCAAGTGCAGGAGTAACCATGCCAGGATGAGGACTACAGGCTCCTCCATGAGCACGTACGTGCCGGGGACTGGGTCGACCAGAAGGACGAGGAGTCCATAGCACTCCATCCTTACTACAGGATGAGGATGCACCAGTCCTGCCAAGGGTACACTGTCATGTACACCAGCAACGAAGGGCACCTGCGACTCGTAATCCCCATGACCCTTTGATGAGCGGTCCTAGTCAACCTCCATGCAGGTCACCATGGCAGGGATGCGATGCGCAGGCTCATCAGGCAATGCGTTTACTGGCCTGGCATAGATCCTGAGGTGGAGCACAAGAGGAAGCACTGTCAAATATGCAAAATCAATGCCCCATCACAACCTGCAGAAAACTTCCTACCCACATCCCCCGGAGTATCCCTTCCAGCAAGCAGTGGATGACCTGTTCCAACTGGAGAGGGAGGAGTACATCATTTATGCAGACAGGTTAACTGGCTGGCTGGAAGTGAAGCATGTGCCCAGGAGCACCATCAGCTCAAGGCTCATAATGGCCTTTCATAAATGGTTCAAAAAGTTTGGTATCTTGAAGTGACTGGGAGTACAAACCTCATGAGTGGGGAGATGAGGGCATTCCTGTCTGCATGGTGTGTGCAGCTGAGAGTGTCGTCGGTCTATTACCCATAGTCCAACGGCCGAGCAGAGGCCACAGTCAAGTCTGCCAAAAGGCTGCTAAGGAACAACACCAGCCCGGGAGGCTCCCAGTACTCAGATGCAGCCTCCAGGGCCATATTGCAGCACCTCAACACCCTGTTACCTGGCACCAATGCATTCCAAGCTGCTGCTACTGATGGGGCATCAACTGAGAGACTCCATACCCTCTGCCATAGAATACTGCAGGATAGCAGGCGGTGGGCCGGGATTGAGAAGCAGGGAACAGACCATGGCCCACACTGGGGATGCAGTGGCCACGAGATTCAACCAGAAGGCACACGACCTCGCTTCACGCAACCCAGGCCAGCGGGTGTGCCTACAGAACCAGGAGACAGGACAGCACCAGCCCCAAGGCAATATCTGGTGTGGCTGGATGGCAGTGGATGAGCCTCCCTCAGGAATCGCCACCACCTCCACCCCTATGGGGAGGCAGGGGAACAGTCACCCACCACACACGTTGAGGGTGGTCCCCGGCGGGAGAAAGAACACAGGAGGGAGGCCCCTCAGGTTCTTTCTACTCTGGAGAGGCTGCGGCTTGCCTAGCATGCCATGTACCATGGCATTCATTGCAGTGTTTTGTACTCTTTGGCATGTTAAGGTGTTTTGTAATGCATATAACCCTGTTGCACTTATACTAAGATACCAGAGGAATTCTTGTTCCAGTGCATGTAATTGAGTTCCTTATTGCTGTAGCAATTATGCCATTCTTGAGTCAGCATATATGTAACATGTATATTTTGCCAGCATTGTGTCATGTAACACCTAGTCTTAAGTTATGATGAGTGTCAGTATCTACCCATTGTTTTGTTATTGCAGTGACCTCCCTCCTCCTCAGCCAGTGTGCTTTGCATTAATACAACAGGAAGTGGGGAATTCACTGCTGTGGTGAGAAGGCGTTGGAGTTTGTGTTTGCACAGGAACTTTTCCCGCCAAACGGAGTTCCTGCAAGAGCCCCCGGACTGTCCTGGGACCTGGCGGGCAGTCTGACTCAGGCTGTGCTAGTGATACGATGCACCCATGCCTGGACCTCTTAGAATTTAAAGCTGGCCTCGCTGTTTCTCTCTTTCTCCTGGTTCTTACCCCAATAAATATAAACTGGAATTCTGTAGATGAAAGAAGCCATGAAAACTGTTGGGATCAAAAGCTCCTGGATCTTGTGCAGGATTTTTTCCTAACACAATATGTAAGGGAAAACACTGGAAAAAGAGGACTTGATGATCCATCATTACTAGATCTTATATTTACTAGGCAAGAAAATGATGGTGACAATATATCACCCTCCATTCGGCAAAAGCGACCATGCAGTATTAAATTGCAACTTCAGGATTGCATATGACTTAGTTAACTGTAAGGAGAGTTACAAAAAGTGTCTAAACTACAAAACGGGCAGCTACCATGACCTAAAGAACTTCTTAGAAATAGATTGGGAGAAGGAGCTTAGAGGACAAGATTAAAAAGTTATATGTAGAAAATTCTGTGGATATCATGAAATAGGAGTCCAAAATTACATCCCTCAGCACAAAGAAACAGAAATGAAAAAAGAACATAGTATAATACAGAATGTAAAAATTCAAAACAAAAAAGAAAATTGCTGTGGAATAGACAAAGAAGACACAACAGTTAGTGGGGATATAACAATTATAAACAGGCAAGAAAAAATTATACAAGGATAAGGACAGAAGCTTAAAGACAGTTTGAGGAAGACATAATAAATAAAAGTAGTGATCAACTGAAGCTGTTTTACACCTACATCCGAGGTAAAATCAAAGTCAAAGATAAATTACAGTCCATTACAGACGAAGGGATCACCCATACAGAAGAAAAAGATATTTGTAGAGTACTAAACAAAAATTTCCAATCAGTTTTTAAAGAAGAAAATAATTTTAAGGGAGATGATAGGAACATGCATGCCCACACATATTACCAAATACACAAATATCAGAAAAAAAAGTAAATGAAGAGTTAAGTAGATTAGACAAAGGAAAAGCAGGTGGTCCTGACGAGATTTAATGCTGGGTGCTACATGAATGTGCAAAAGCGTTAGGCAGACCATTATATTAAATATTCAAGGAATCCTTACGTCAAGATAAACTACTTGATATTTGGAAGAAAGCAAACATTGTTCCCCTATTCAAGAAAGGGAATAGGCAGACTCCACCCAACTACCGACAAATATCACTGACCGGTGTTGTAAGTAGGATACTAGAAAAGCTGGAAAGAAAATTTTGGGTAAACCATCTGGAAGAACACAATATGATAACAGAAATAAGTTCAGTTTTAGAAAGGGGAAATCATGTGTTACTTATCTATTAAGTTACTATGATGGAATTGCAGAAATATTACAGAAAAGAGAAAGATGGGTGGACAGTGCTCATCTGATTTCAAGAACGCATTTGACAGAGTACCACACCAAAGACTTATGGAAACTGTACCTTTAAGGAGCAATCCAAGGCAGAAAAAGGGAAATGAGAACAGTACTAAGGGGAAATTGCTCATCATTGAGGAAAGTGATTGAGTACACCGCTTCCCGTCCGATCAGCGAAGTTAAGCAACATTGGGTCTGGTTAGTACTTGGATGGGTGACCGCCTGGGAACACCAGATGCTGTTGGCATAACGTTCTCCCTACGTGTCAAATGGGGTTGGTGGAGGATTAGTGCCCCTCCCTGTAAAACAACTCTGAGCCCTTGGCCACCCCGTTTGGGATACATGGCGTCTGGCAATGAATGAATGAATGAATAACTGGTTCCACAGGGCTCAGTACTGCCACCAATTATGTTTTTAGTATATATAAATGACATGGACATTAACACTGGAAATGGAAGGTATCTAAATATGTTTGCTGATGATGCAAAAATACAAAAGAAAATTGCTAACACAGATTCTTGCAGACAGCTGCAGGAAGAATTAAACAAACTTCATGAATGAAGCAAAAAATGGCAAATGGAATTCAATGTGGACAAGTGTCATGTAGTTTAGTTTGGTAAAAGTGAAAAAAGACCAGACTAGGATTATAAGGTAGGAAGTTCAACCCTTGACATATCTGAACGGGAGAAGGACCTAGGAATGATTATCAGTAATAGACTAGCTGACAACATCAGTGAGAAGGTACGGAACATGTACACACTGCTTGCTAATATGAGAAGAGTATTCACATACATAAATGAAGACAAGCTGAGAAAGATAACATCATTCATTAGACCAACCCTGCAGTAAGCATCAGTAGTCTGGAATCCTCATCTCAAAGAACACATAGATAAGATTGAAAAAGTACAAAAGGCCTCTACAAGATGGGTACCAAGCTTAAGGGATCTAAGCTACGTAGAAAGACTAGAAAAAATTAATCTACCAACACTACAGGAGAGAAGGAAAAAAGGACACATGATTATGCTATATAAATGGATCTCAGGGAAAGAGGCAATAGAAGTAAATGAGTATGTAACCTATTGGGGAGCATCAGCAAGAGGACACAGCAAAAAACTACATAAAAAGAGGTGATAAAGACGTAGGGAAATTCAGTTTCCCAAATATGGCAAGTGATCAGTGGAATGGACTACCAAATGAAATAGTGTGTGCCAAAACAATAAATTTAAGGATATGTAAGATAAAAATGGATTAGTACACGGGACAGTGCGAGCCTGACTCCTTCCTGCTAAGAAACAATTAGGTAAGGTACAATTAGATAAGGTAAGAATACACACACACACACACACACACACACACACACACACACACACACACACGAATGAGACGGGACAGGGCAGACGTGCGGCACCGCGCTCTGCTCAGCTGCATTAAATACCTAATTATATCTAAAAATGAGTCAAGCTCGGTATCAAGCTAAATTATAGATGATTTAATATTAGGGTGCAAGTAAGAGCCAAAAAGTGAAGTCCAAAGAAGGTATATTGATCAGAGCCAGAAGCTGCGGTGTTAGCAGACAGACTGGCACCGTACCTGATGGGTGCTGGATAAATTATAACATATCCATAACGGAGATGCTAAACTGTAAGTAGAAAGTATATTTCTGTTTATTTTGTTTTGTTTTGATAAAGCATTCATTCTTTGTGTGTCCCTAGTTCGCACAATAGTAACACAGAGTGTACCTATCTCCTAAATGTGATCCTCGAGATGACTTCCCTTTAGTTGATTCTGTGGCACGGCTTCCGCTTGGACTGTGCGCAAACTTAAGTGACTGCCTGTGGCCTTGTGTTTGAGATCCCTGCATCAAATTTTGTTTTGGGTCGCGACCGATTTTGTTCTTTGTTTGGGGTAGCTGTCGCTGTTTTCACGGCTGTTACTGTGTCTGTCATTCTCATTCTAGTAGAATTTGACTGTGTTTCGGTCACCCCTGCTTTGCTACAATTCATCTCCACTTCATTCATAATATCTAGCAAGCACATTCCTGGAGTGTAAAGAATTGTTTTAGCAATTTTAAGGACCCTATCAGGTAATTTACACAGGGCAGCTACATAACCAATGATGTCTACGACATGCATCAGTGACATCTTTCCATCATCTGTTATCCAGTTTGAGTTTTCTAAAGTAGCTAATAATGTTCTCTTAATTGTGGGAACATCTACTGTTATTACACCTAGGACAGGATTAGTTGCGTGTTGTCTCATAAGATCCACAATCTTATGTAATTTTGGAATTATACCTGGCAAAAAGTTTATACCTCCAGAGAATTTCTTCAGGAATTCTGCCTTAAACTGCTCATATGTCTTTGCGCGTAGGAGTCTATCTGGCCTAAGTAAGTTGCCTGCCGGACATCTCTCTTGGTTAATCCATGAAGAAAATAATGCTATTTTCTCATGTTCATCTGTTACATGTCTCTTAGCAAATAGTTGTTCACACTGGCTTATGAGAGACATTACATTGATGCAATCTTTTTCTCTGCCCGAGAATTTGGGATGTTTATAACCTCATGATAAACGGAAACATGAGGTGGAGATGTTTGAACCATGGCATTGCCTTCATTAGCCATTTGGGTTGGTTGTTTTATTAAATTCACTTGGAGTTCTCTGTCATTATGTGAAGGATTAGTGGAATAAGTTTTACCCGATCTATGAACTCTCTTAAGTAAGTTTTCATAAATATGTATGGCAGAGCTAAGGTCCTCACTTCCTACACCAGAGGGAGTTTCCCAATGATCATCAATATCACCTAAAAATGAGGTATTTGTTTCTTTATCTTTATTTGTGGAGAATTTTCTGTGTTGGGTTTGTTTTCCTGTTGTTCTCCAAATTGTGGATTGGCAGTCGCCGCTAACTGTGTATCATCTGGCACTAACATTGGTGGTAATGAAAATATTCCAGTCATATCACTAAGCTAAAAATAAACTCATTTTGCTAAGGCATGGTGATATTTTATGTATTGTATAGGTAAATAAATGAGTAGTAAAAAATGAAAGGTACTAAGTATATATATATATATATATATATATATATATATATATATATATATATATATATATATATATATATATAAAGGAAGTGATTGTACGTAATCTTAAGCACTGGGAAAAAATAAGTAAAAAGTATAATCACCCACTTAAAAAGGTAGATGATGTCACCCTCGGAGACTCAGCGGTGTGTTCCTAGATGATGTCACTCTCGGAAACTCAGAGATGTTTTGATAGATGATGTCACTCTCGGAAACTCAGGGCTGTGTTGATAGATCAGGGTTAACTGAAGTGCAGAATAACCTCAGTCATACTCAAACCTCACCATACCATGCCGAAATCCTACTCGTTAACTGTTGAGAATAAATGAATATAAGTAGGGATACGTGAGTAAAGATGAGTAACAAATGGTGGGTGAGATGCCTGGGTCAGAGGTGCGTGGTGGTTTTCGCTTGAGTTGTCTGATCTCTTCACCTCTATGTCAGCATGGTGATTTAGGAGACGGAGGGGGGGTTGGAGAGAATGCTGTCAGGTGCTGGTTGTGAGTTGTTGGTTGTAAGAGATATTGTTTGTCTTCCATCTTGATAATGTAGAATCAAAAGTGGAACTGAAGCTGATCTTGGTCACAGTCTTGCCTGCTTTTATAGAAATTCACTGTAGATTCGTAGACGAGGTTCGTACGTTCGCTGCCACCAGATGTTGTAGTATCTTCATAGCTGCATGTAGTGGGTTTTGTAGATCAGTTATGCATATATTGTACTCGTGGACGATCTGTAGTTATACGTGAAGGGTTTGTAATTAGATAATCATAGTTCCCTTTGTCATGCAATGACAGGAGAGGTAAAGATGAGTATGGGACTATTTATAATTTCATTCTCTTGAAAAGATTAAATAAAGTCTCTCACACACGAGTGAAATAGAGTAGAGTCCCACTTGCTACCTCCCAGACTGTCTCGCTCTATCTCTCGACAACCTCTTGCCCCTGTTGCATGCTTCCTTCTGCCTGTCTAATTCCACCTTTCTTGTATACAAGAGCTTGTGTCACGTGTATTGGACGTATGTGAGAGTCTTAGAAGCCTGTGTGTCTGAGTGTATGTAACGTTTCCGGTGACACATTGTAGAATGGACATTCCTTACAGAAATTTGCAAACACATTTCCTTTCCCACACCTAGCTTGACTATTAAGTATTCTTAAGACTACAGGTTTATGTTCCTGTCTGTTATGATTTGTATTATTGTAATATAGGGTCTTGACACCGAATGAAATAGTGTGTGCCAAAATAATAAATTTAAGGATATGTATGATAAAAATGGATTAGTATACAGGACAGTACGAGCTTGACTCCTTCCTGTTAAGATACAATTAGATAAGGTAAAACACACACACACACACACACACACACACACACACACACACACACACACACACACACACACGCACGCACGCACGCGCGCGCGCGAATGAAACGGGACAGGGCAGACATGCGTTACTGCGCTCTGCTCAGCTGCATCAAATACCTAAGTATATCTAAAAATGAGTCAAGCTCACAGATGATTTAATATTATGTGCAAGTAAAAGCAAAAAAGTGAAGTCCAAAGAAAGTATATCGATCAGAGCCAGAATTTGCGGTGATAGCAAACAGACTGGCCCCGTACCTGACAGGTCCTGGGCAAATTCCAAAGCACCTATAACGGAGATGCTAAACTGTAAGTAGAAAGTATATTTCTGTATGATGGCCTACTTTCAAGAAGTGCATCTAGGTAGGGGGAAGGGACCCAGAAAAAATAAATAAATAAATAAAAACAACGATTACTACACAGACCTGGTGGAACTAGATACAATACCGATAAATAAATTAACCGAGAAAATTAATAAACTGGAGGAAACTTTCAACCTGAAACTAGATGAAATAAGGAAGGAACTGTATCAACAAAAGGAAAAAAAATGAGGAACTGGTAAAGGAATTACACTGAAAAGATACAACAGTAAGTGAGCTACAAGTTGAGGTAGACATTCTGAAGAAGGAAATGAATGAAATGGGTAATACAATATTCATCCATGAGAGAGTTTTGAAGTAGTGCAATAATGATTAATACATGATTATACAAGCAGGTAATCTGACAGAACAAAGCAGAGACATTGATGAGAAGATAATTCAGGCAAATGAAATAATGAGAAACTGCACACAGGATGTACAAAATACATTTGCAGGAGTAGCCAAAACAAGTCAGGTTCTAAAAAAAACAAGGCTGAAGCAAAAGACATGGCAAAAGAAGTCAAACTTCATAAGAAAAAAACAAGACTGATAGGGGAAACAGCTTGGATGAGTAAATCATCACTGGTAAAGATGAAGAAGACATACGGAATAGAATCATCAGAGATAACAAGGAGATGGTAAATATAATAAGTAGTATCAGAGGAAATCTGTGAGAAATATGTAGAGGAATTTAAGAGATTAGGGAAATATGAAAGAAACAAGTAAAGGCCCTGAAAGTAACCTTCCAATGAGTGAACATTGTAGAAGAGGCAATAAAAAATGTAACAAATTTAAGGAATCAGTGGAATATAAAGAAGTATGAATAAAAAGGTGCCTAACTCAAGAGGAATGGGGATTACTAAAGGAAAAGATGGAAGAAGCAAAACGAAAGAATGATGCAAGATCAGATGAAAAGTATTTTTTTTTTTTTTTTTACAAAATAGTAGGGTTGCAAGTAAAAAAAAAAAGCACATAAAAAGTAGGTACTAAATAAACGTAAAACAGTAGACTCAACCAATATCAAATGTGTGAACAATGTGGCTAAGTTGATGTACTCAGATGTAGATGGAATGGTTTCCAAATTATTTGAGATAAAAGACTATATCATAAAAAATAAGCCTCATATTCTTTGTCTAACAGAAACAAAATTAATCCCAAGGATATCAAACGACTCCTAAAATTTTGATCAGTACAATATTTAGCAAAGAGACAGAAACTTCAAAAAAGGAGGAGGAGTTATGATACTAACAGAGAAAAGACTCCATGAAAAAGATAATGAAATGGACATACCGTCACAAGTAGAATTAATTGCAGTAGAAATTACAGTAGGGCATCAAAAGGAAAAACAAATGTGGCAATTTTATATATGCCACCCAAGACAACACATGGGATAGAGGTGAATATGAAGACCTGGCAGAAAAGACAATTCAGAGTTCAAGAACCCTATTTTAAAGAATGGAAGAAAAATCTGAAAGAATTATACTAGCGAGAGATTTTTAACAGAAATATATACTGGAATGCTCTAGACGTAAGAAGTTATGAAAGTTGTTGGAATAAAAAGCTCTTGGATATTACAGGAGTTTTTGGTAACACAACGTGTAAAGGAGAACACCAGAAAAAGAGGACCAGAAGACCCCTCATTATTAGATCTTATATTTACTAGACAAGAAAATGAAGCTGACAATATAATCTATCACCCTCCTTTTGGCAAAGCGACCACACAGTATTGGATTACAATTGCAGGATAGCATACGATATAGAGATAATAAAAATTATAGATAGAGGCTAAACTACAAAAAAGGCAACAATCATGACCTAAGGAAGTACTTTAATGACACTGACTGGGAAAAGAATCTAAGAGGACGATATATAAGTGTTACATATACATTAAAAAAAAAAATTGAATTTTATGAAACATGAGTCCAGAGATATGTCCCACTGCACAAAGAAGAGGAAGTAAGGATAACGAATTGGTTTAATACTGATTGTAAAAATACAAAAGAGAAAAGGGATTTGCTGTGGATCAAATACAGACGTCATAAAAGTGAAAGAGCATATAACAACTACAAACAGGCAAGAAATGGTTATACAAGGAGAGAAGCTCAGAGGCAGTTTGCGGAATGCATTATAAACAAAAGTTCTGATCAGGTGAAGTTATTTTACAGCTACATATGAAGCAAAACAAAGGTTAAAGATAAAATACAGTCCATCATGGATTAGGGGATAATCTATATCAATGAAGAAGACATTGGTGAGGTACTAAACAAAAGTTTCCAATCAGTTTTTATGAAGAAAGTAGATTGAGAGAGATGAAACGAACAAGCATGCTCACACGTATTAGCAATTATGCATTTAACAAAACAGGAGAGTCCAGGAAGAGATGAGGAAATTAGACAAAGAAAAAGCTAGTGGCCCTGATGAGATTTTGTGTTGGGTATTACAGGAATGTTTGTTGTAGGTGGAGGCACTCACCATCCACTCACTCGATGTAGTGCTGCTGTCGGGTGTCTGCCCTTTCCTCTCCTCCATCCTTCTTTCCTTCCATCCTCTTCTGTCTTCCTTTTCTTCATTCTTTCCTTGTCCTCCTGCCTACGGGTACCTTTACACTTCCTCTTTTGTCTTTCCTTCATTCTTTCCTCTTCCTTCTGCCTGAGGGTGACTCTACACTGAGTGACAAGTCACATGGTTTCCTGTACACCAGGAAACCATTTACTATGCTGGGTGATAACCATATAACCAAATTTTGGCACTTGGTGGTTTAGTGGGTAATTATTCCACTCCAATCAGATTGAGCTGGTGAAGGTTTATATCCGAGGGCTGTTTGGGGTTGATTGCTCATGTAGTGCCACGCAGGGATGAGTGAGGCTGGTCACTCTCAATTTAAATGTCGGGACCAACTGCCTAGCCCCAGGCTCCTACGCTCCTTATGGGGCAATGAAAGACTGGATGATGGATGGATGGATGGATATTACAGAAATGCGCAAAAGAGCTAAGCAGACCATTACATTTAATATTCAGAGAATCCCTAAGACAAGATAAACTACCTGATGTTTGAAAGAAAGCTAACATTGTGCCCCTTTTCAAAAAAGGAAATAGACAAAATCCACTTAACTACTGACCAGTATCACTGACCGGCGTCATAAGCAAGATTTTAGACAAACTGATTTAAAGAATTTTGGTAAATCACCTGGAAAAATACAATATGATAATAGAAAGACAATTTGGTTTTATAGAGGAAAAATCATATGTTACTAACCTATGAAGCTACTATGATAGATTTGCAGAAATAATACCGAAAATTGAATGCTGGGTAGGCAGAATATATTTGGATTTCAAGAAGGCATATGCCAGAGTACCACACAAAGACTTTTATGGAAACTGTACCATCAAGAAGGAATCCAAGATACTCGTAGTGTGTACGATTGGATACAAGATTTTCTCAGTAAAATGGAAATGAGAACAGTGCTAAGGGGAAATTGCTCATCGTGAAGAGAAGTGACAAGTGGAGTTCCACAGGGCTCGATGCTGGCACCGGTTATGTTTTTAGTATTTATAAATGACTTAGACAGCATCGTTGGAAATGGGACCTACCTAGATATGTTGGCTGATGATGTAAAAATACAAAGGAAAATTACAAACACAGACTCTTGCAATGAGCTACAAGAGGAATTGAAAAAGCCTCATGATTAGTGCAGTAGATGGCAAATGGAATTCAATGTGGACAAATGTCATGTAATAAAATTTGGCAAATGTAAAAGAAGACCAGACTGGGAGTATAAGTTAGGAAGTTCAACCCGACTAACATCAGAAAGGGAAAAGTTGTTTAGAAGTGATTATCAATAACAGACTATCACCAGCCGACCACATAAATAAAAAATTAAGGAACATGTACACACTGCTTGCTAATATGAGGGTAGCATTCACATATATAAATAAAGACATGCTGAGAAAGATATTAACATCATTCATCAGACCAAATCTGGATTATGCATCAGCAGTATGGAATCCACATCTCAAAAACACATAGATAAGACTGAAAAGGTACAAAAGGCCGCTACAAGATGGGCGCAAAGTTTAAGGGATGTAAACTATGAAGAAAGACTCGAAAAATTAAACCTACCAACATAACAGGAGAGAAGGAACAGAGGAGACATGATAATGTTGTATAAATGCATCACAGGAACAGAGAAAATAGACGTAAATGGGTATAAAACCTATGAGGAAGCAACACCAAGAGGACACTGCAAGAAACCGTAAAGAATGAGAGGTGATAAAGACGTAAGGATATTTAGTTTCCCAGTTAGAGCAATTGATCAGTGGAATGCACTACCAAATGGAATAGTGTGTGCCAAAACTATTCAAAAATTCTAAGAACATGTTTAATAAAAATGGTTCAAAACACGGGACAGCACGAGCTTGACTTATTCCTGTAAAGATACAATTAGGCAGTTAGGTACACACACACACACACACACACACACACACACACACACACACACACACATTCACGTAAAAAATGCACAAACATAAGCGGCAGGTAGCTCAGTCGGTAGAGAGGTGGCCTGCAATCCTACTGGACCCAAGTTCAAATCTCTGCTGGGGCAGGGAACAGTTTAAGGATTTGAATTTAATCAGACATTACTGATCTACCAGAAGACCCGCCGACACGTCGTGAAAATACCCCCGCTAATACCAATACACCAGTCCTGTATGAGACAGCCCTAGCATGTATTCAATATGGACGGTGGGTGTTAGCGCCGAAGTGGTGACATGTAGAGATGTATGGTATGTAGGAGGACTACTGGGTCTTGGGAGCAGGGTGTGAAGCCTATGCCCAGAGTCGAACACAGAAAAGAAAAAAAAAAAGCACACACAAACGCCTACACAGAGGTACGCAAAGACTGTTCGTATGATGTCAGGGTTGTCTGTATTTGTCACTATGTACGAATCTACTGGATGCTAAAGCACAGAATCATGTGAAAGGTTAAACCAACAACAATGTATGCAGTGGATGAAGATATGTTTTTACAAGCAAGCAGTTACCATATTGATAAGAATAATATAATTCGTACAAAATGCTCTGAACTCTCCATCTCAAATTCTTCTCGCTCCATGTGGCGCCTTGCCTAAAACCTCTCTAAAAGCTTTACTTCGTCCTT
This sequence comes from Coenobita brevimanus, assembly GCF_032717465.1. NCBI lineage: Eukaryota > Metazoa > Arthropoda > Malacostraca > Decapoda > Coenobitidae > Coenobita > Coenobita brevimanus. Next base: position 28,096,076 of record NC_137037.1, read on the forward strand.
CTTCCCTCTTCTTTTCCACTCGGATGGCTCTGTATTGGTTTCCTCTGTTGGAAAGGCAGTACTCTTTGCTCGTACTTTCTCCTCTAGTTCCTCCTTTGACAATTTCGGTGTTGCTCCTCCATCTCTTCCCCCCTCGGACTTCATCATTTCATCAGTTGATGTAATTTCTGCCCTCATTGTCCTCAGTATTAACAAGGCTTACGAACTGAGTAGCGTGCCTCCTGTTTTTCTCAAGAACTGTGCTTCTGTGTTACATCATGCAAAGATAAAGTCTTTTTCCTTGCTCTGCCGACATGTACTTTTCACTAGAGTATGCTCATTTTCAGCTTATCACAAAGTACGGTGACCGTTCTCAGCTCTTTTTCACCTAATTGCTTACAAGTCCTATATTTCTAACGTTTTTTAATCCATTGTTAACAAAAAATCTCAAAGTGCCTCTCCTATCATAACCTTCTTTCTGATCACCAGTAGGCCATGGGTTCCACCAAGGACTCTCCACGGGCAATCATCTCATCTCCTGGTCATCGTCCTTTATGGTGAAAGCTTTATCACCGCACTTGACAGATCAAAGGATTTCATTCGAGTTTGGTATTAATCTTTTATCTCCCATCTGCCTGTCTTATATGGTTCTAACCTCATGTGCCTTCATCTCTAGTTTCCTTTTCGGTCATTCTATTGGCGCTGTAGTAGACGGCCGACGACCTTCTATAGCCATTAACAGCGGTGTTCCTCAGGGTTCTATCCTGTCACACGCTATCATCATTTTATTCATCAATGACATTCTAAGTTGCAGATCTAACCCTATCTACTCGTTCGTTAATGACTCCGCAGTTTAGCTTTCCATTCTCTTCTCACAGCGTCCATCACAGCAGTTACCTCAACAAACACGGAGTGAGGCTATGACACACCTAATTTTGATTTGGCTCATATATATATATATATATATATATATATATTATATATATATATATATATATATATTTTTTTTTTTTTTTGGGGGGGGGTAAGCATAACTGTTTGCTTTTAATTCATCAAAAACTTAGTTTTTGCATTATTAAGCCTGTTAAAATCTTTTGCAGTAGTATACTTTAATATTTAACAATATCCAACTCAATTCTGCATCATCTCTGAGTACACCTGGTGTCTTAGTCTCTTGGGATTATCGTGAAAATATCGTATTACCTTTCTTTTAAAATCCATTTACAAGACATAAGGTATGGTCAGCCCATTCAGTATCTTCTTTAAACCTGCACAGCTGTTGGCTTCACACAGGGGTTTTATTCGGCCATGTGTGAATTGCTGCTGTGATGTGTTTAGGGATCTCAACATGCAGCTCCTCCAAGCAGGGTGGAGTCAGAGCTTTTCGTCTCATGAAGTCTTCTCTTCTTACCGGCTCCCTTTATCCTCTATCTCTTCGCTACACTGAGACATTTATCTATTTTCTATTGCTGTTTCAATCATCATTGCTCTTCTGAACTGTCTGCTTGCATACTTTTTTTTTATTACGGCAGGCACATCGAACCAGTCTGGCAGCATATACTTTCACTCCTTTTCTGTCCATCTCTAACACATGAATTGACCGACATTCCCAGTCCTCCATGTATGCAACACTTCTTCTCTGAAACTGTCTTCCTCTGTCTGTATTTCCTTCTGCCAGTGACCACAAATCTCTTAACCGCAGTTTATCCAGGATTCTCCAATAACAGACCTTGAATGTGGAACTTATTTTTCCTGCAGATATCAAACTTTAGAGTTTCTGACTTTTAGTTCCTTCTTGCTTGTTCAAAACACACACACACACACACACACACACACACACACACACACACACACACACACACACACACACACACACACACACACACACATTTCCTCACAACTCCATGAGATTTATGAAACTTGTGTACGTATAAAATGAACAGTGAGCCAGGTGCGAGTATTACAGGGAGTAGACTGTACCACCAGTCGAGCAGGGCAGCACTCCCAAGGTGGATGGAAAGCTGATGACATGGAGAGCTGGAGCTCCCGTTTCATCTCCCCTTGGGGCTAGTTCCTGATCATCCCCTTTCCTGTACTTTTTCAGCGTTTCAGTAACACAGAGAGTATGCCAGCATACTCTCCAATACAAGTTCCTCCTTAAACACTATACTTCATATTAAAAAAAATAATGGCGCCAATGAACGAAGCCTGGGAGTCCCGGGGAGGGAGGGGGGGACCATAAAAGCTCACACCATCCGCCCCTCACCCGGTGACGACCCAACGAGTTGCCTGGAACCACTGTTTGACTCACTTCTTCATTTCTGCAACATTCGCGGCCTTTTCTCTTACCTTCTGTTGAGAACCACCTTTCCTTCTCTAAACTTCACCTTCTCTTCTTTACTGAGACTCAGCAGTCTGAGGCAACTGATAGCAAGCCCTTCTCTGCATCCTCCTACTTTCTCTATATCTATTTCAAAGCCAAAGGTGGCTGATGTTTATATGTACACAACGACTTATCTTGCTGTCGTGTTTCTGAGCTTGATTCTTCTGAATTCTTTAATCTGTGTCTCAGGCTTTCCTGCCATTCTCTGAATAATATACCTGTGCTGTTTACTTATCCCCCACTTCTGCTGTATATGAAAAATACTTCGACTATTTTACTTCTACGATGGAACACATCCTATCCATTTCTCCTTTCTCTGAAATCTGCATTCTGGGAGATTTCAGTGTTCACCACCATCTTCGTCTCTCCTCTCCTTTCGTTGATCCACTTGGTGAACAAGCCTACATCTTTTCTATCCTTAATGACCTAGAGCAGCTTGTACAGCATCCTATCCGTATCTCTGACGGCCTTGGAAAGAGTTCCATAATACTTGACCTAGTCCTTTCAAATAATCCTAATGCTTATGCTGTTAACCTTTCCTCTCCGTTGGGCTCCTCTGATCACAACCTTATCACCTTAACCTGTCCTATCTCTCCAGTACTGCCTGTGGACCCTCCAAAGAAACGTCTGTTGTGACACTTTGGAGCTGCTGAATGGGAGGCCCTCAGGCAGTACTTCTTTGATTTTCCTTGGAATAATCATTGCTTCCATGGCTGGGAGCTATCTGTGTGTGCCTTGTGCATTATGGAGGTTATTCTCTTGGGCATGGAAGCATACATTCCTTTCTCATGTCCTCTGACTAATGTAAAAAAGCCTTGGTTTAATTACACTTGTTCTAATGCAGTCCACAATAAGGAGAAGGTACCAGAGAAGGTACCGGAGCCAATCTACACCTATATCACAACATCTTTATGTTTTTGCCCGGAATCGTACTAAGTATGTTCTTCACTCAGCTAAAGATAATTTCATCCATACTGAATGCTCTGAGCTCTCCAACTTGAATTCTACTTGCTCCTTCTGGCACCTTGCCAAAAGTCTTTCAAACACCTTTATCTCACCATTCTTCTCTTCTGTTTTCTCCTCTGATGGCTCTGTTGCTATTTCTTCTACTGATAAAGCAGATCTCTTTGCTCAGATTTTCTCCTCCAATTCCACCTTAGATGATTGTGGTGCTGTTCCTTCATCACATCCCCCCTCTTACTTCCTAATGGCTGACATTAAAATGTCTTCAACTGATGTATTTTCTGCCATCACTGGCGTCAGTACTATCAAGGCATATGAGCATCATGGAGTCCCTCCTGCTGTCCTGAAGAACTGTGTTTCTGTGCTGCCACCCTGCCTAGGTAAACTCTTTCGCCTTTGTCTATGAACTTGTACCTTTCCTTCTTCCTGGAAGTTTGCCCTCATTCAGCCTATCCCATAGAAGGGTGACCATTCCCAACTCTCTAACCATTGACCAATTGCATAAGCATCCTGTGTCTCAAAAGTGTTCGAGTCTATTCTTAGCAGAAAAAAATTAAAGCATCTTTCCTATCACAACCTTCTTTCTGATCGTTAAGCCCTGTCCACACGAGCGGGAAATGCCAGCGGGCACCAGCGAGCAGTTTACCTGGTGACGGGCTTACCGCTTGTGCCCGCGGGCAAATGCGTAAATTGCCACGGGCAATACACGCATTTGCCCGCTGGCACAAGCGGTGAGCCCGTCAACAGGCAAACTGCTTGCTTGTCGCGGGCATTGCCCGCTCGTGTGGACAGGGCTTTAGTATGGGTTCCATCAGGGTTGCTCCACTGGTGATCTTCTCACCCACCTATCAGACTTCTGGTCATCCTCCTTTCGGGACCATGGCGATAGCTTTGCCATTGCACTTGACATCTCAAAGGCTTTCGATCGAGTCTGGTATGAATCTTTAATTTTCAAAATGCCATCTTATAGTATCTATCTTTCTATCTGTGCCTTCATCTCTAGCTTCCTTTCTTGTCGTTGTATAGCTTCTGTTGTAGCTGGCCACCATTTTTCAACTAGACTTATCAACAGTGGTATTCCTCAGGGCTCTGTTCTATCACCACCTCTCGTCCTTTTATCCATCAATGATCTTCTAAGATGTAAATCTAACCCTATCTACTCACATCTGATGCTTCCGTCCTTCAGTTTTCAATTCGGTTCATGCAGCGTCCATCTCAGCAGTTTCTTCATCAAACAAGTGATGAGGATATGGCCCACCTAATGTCTGACTTGGCTTGTATCTCTGACTGGGGTAATAGTAACGTTGTTGCTTTTAATGCATCAAAGACTCAGTTCCTACACCTATCAATTCGACAAAATCTTCCACAGGAGTACCCACTAATGTTTAATAATATTCAGCTTAATCCTGCATCATCCTTGCACATACTTGGGGTTTAATTCTCTCGGGATTTATCTTTGAAAGATCATATTACATCTCTTGTAAAATCTGCTTCCAAGAGATTAGGTGTACTAAGCTGAGTCTGTACCTTCTTTATCCCTGAACAGTTGATGACTTTATAAACGGGTTTCATTCGGCACTGAGTAGAATACAACTCTCACGTGTGGGGAGGCTGTTATGTATATATACGCAACAACTTATCTTGCTCTCGTGTTCTTGAACTTGATTCTTCTGAATTCTCTACAATCTGGCTTCGGCTTTCCTGTCATTCTCTGACTAAATATATCTGTGCTGTTTACTTATCCCCTAATTCTACTGACTATCAAAAATTCTTCGAATATCTTACTTCTACGATGGAACACATTCTATCCATTTCTCCTTTCTCTGAAATCTCCATTCCAGGAGATTTCAATGTTCACCACCACCTTTGGCTCTCCTCTCCTTTCACTGATCCACCTGATGAAACAAGCCTACATCTTTTCTATCCTTAATGACCTAGAGCAGCTTGTACAGCACCCTACCCATATCACAGACCGCCTTGGAGAGAGCTCCAACATACTTGACCTCCTCCTTACAACTAATCAGTTTAAGGATTTGAATTTCATAAAAGCAGACTTTCCTGATCTACCAGATAACCCACCGACATGTCATAAAAGTACCCCCGCTAATACCAATACACCAGTCCTGTATGAGACAGCCCTAGCATGTATTCAATATGGACGGTGGGTGTTAGCGCCGAAGTGGTGATATGTAGAGAGGTGTATGGTATGTAGGAGGACTACTGGGCCTTGAGAGCAGGCTGTGAAGCCTATGCCCAGACGTCGCACACATAAAAAAAAAAAAAAAAAATCCTTCTGCTTACACTGTTAATCTTTTCTCTCCGTTGGGCTCCTCCGATCACAACCTTATCACCTTAACCTGTCCTATCACTCTGGTACGGCCTGTGGACCCTCCAGGGAAACGTCGTCTATGGCATTTTGGAGCCTTGCACTGGGAGGCCCTCAGGCAGTACTTCTTTGATTTTCCCTGGAATGATTATTGCTTCCATGGCCGGGAGCCATCTGGGTGTGCCTTGCGCATTGCGGAGGTTATTCTCTTGGGCATGGAAGCATACATTCCTTTCTCATATCCTCTGAGTAACGCAAAAAAGCCCTGGTTTAATCACGCTTGTTCTCATGCTGTCCGCAACAAGGAGAGGGCCTACAAAAGGTACCGGAGCCAACCCACCCCTGAATCACATCATCTTTACGTTTCTGCCCGGAATCGTACTAAGTCTGTTCTTCGCTCTGCTAAAAACAATTTCATCCGTACTAAATGCTCTCAACTCTCCAACTCGAATTCTTCCCGCTCCTTCTGGCACCTTGCCAAAAACCTTTCTAACAACTTTACCTCATCATCCTTCCCTCCTCTCTTCTACTCTGATGGCTCTGTAGCTATTTCTTCTACTGATAAAGCAGATCTCTTTGCACAGACTTTCTCCTCCAATTCCACCTTCGACGATTCCAGTGTTGTTCCTCCATCACTTCCCGCCTCTGAATTCCTCATGGCTGACATTAAAATTTCTTCAGCTGATGTATTTTCTGCCATCACAGGCCTCAATACTAACAAGGCATATGAGCCTGATGGAGTCCCTCCTGTTGTTCTCAAGAACTGTGCTTCTGTGCTTACACCCTGCCTAGGTAAACTCTTTTGCCTTTGTCTGTCAACTTGTACCTTTCCTTCTTGCTGGAAGTTTGCTCTCATTCAGCCAGTCCCAAAGAAGGGTGACCACTCCCAACCCTCCAACTATCGTCCAATTGCTTTAACATCCTGAATTTCAATAGTTTTTGAGTCAATTCTCAATAGAAAAATTTTAAGGCATCTTTCCTATCACAACCTTCTTTCTGATCATCAGTACGGGTTCCGTCAAGGACGCTCCACTGGCGATCTTCTCACCTACCTTTCAGACTCCTGGTCATCCTCCTTTCGGGACTTTGGCGAAAGCTTTGCCATTGCACTTGACATCTCAAAGGCTTTCAATCGAGTCTGGCATAAATCTTTAATTTCCAAACTGCCCTCCTACGGTTTCTATCCTTCTGTCTGTGCCTTCATCACTAGCTTCCTTTCTGGTCGTTCTATAGCCACTGTTGTAGACGGCCATTGTTCTTCTCCTAGATCTATCAACAGTGGTGTTCCTCAGGGCTCTGTCCTATCGCCAACTCTCTTCCTTTTATTCATCAATGACCTTCTAAGCTGTATATCTAACCCTATCCACTCATACGCTGATGACTTCACCCTTCACCTTTCCATTCGGTTCCTGCAATGCCCATCTCAGCAGTTACTTCAACAAACAAGGGATGAGGCTATGGCACACCTAATGTCTGACTTGGCTCGTATCTCTGACTGGGGTAAAAATAATCTTGTTGTTTTTAATGCATCTAAGACTCAATTCTTACACCTATCAACCTGTCAAAATCTTCCAGAGGTATACACACTAATGTTTAATAATATTCAGCTTAATCCTGCATCATCCTTGAACATGCTTGGGGTTTCATTTACTCGGGACTTATCTTGGAAAGATCATATTACATCTCTTGTAAAATCTGCTTCCAAGAGATTGGGTGTGCTAAGCCGACTCCGTTCTTTCTTTACCCCTGCACAATTGTTGACTCTATACAGGGGTTTTATCCGCCCCTGTGTGAAGTACAACTCTCATGTGTGGGGAGCCTCCCCATATACAGCTCTTCTCAGTTGGGTGAAGTCAAAGGCTTTTCGTCTCATTAACTCTCCTCCTCTTACTGACTCCCTTCAACCTCTGTCTCTTCGCCTCACTGTTGCATCTTTATCTCTTTTCTATCGTTACTTTAATGGCCCTTCTCCTCCGAACTGTCTGCATGCATTCCCCCACCTCTATGACGGGCGCATAGCACCCGTCTAGCAGCAAACTCTCATCCCTTTTCTGTCCAACTCTCTAATGCAAGAGTTAACCGTTACTCCCAGTCCTTCATTTATGCAACAGGTCAACTCTGGAACTGTCTCCCTCTTTCTGTATTTCCTGCTGCCTATGATCTCCAGTCTTTCAAATGCAGTGTGTCCAGGCATCTCGAAATGAACGGATCTTGTATTTGGCTCTGTCTTGTATTTTGTTTTTTCTCTTGGAGGGAACTGTTATTGCGGGCTCATGGCCTTTGGTTCCTTCTTCCTAGCATAAAAAAAAAAAAACACACAGCTCTTATCAATAGAGTGGAGTCAAAGACTTTTCGTCTCATTAGCTTTCCTCCTCTTATTGGCTCGCTTCAATCTCTGTCTCTGGTACATCTTTATCTCTTTTTTTATCACTGTTTCTATGGTCATTGCTGCTTTGAACTGTCTGCATGCATCCCTCCACCTCAGCGACGGGCGCGTAGCAACCGTCTAGCAACAAACTCTCATCATTTTTCTGTCCAACTCTCTAATGCAAAAGGTAACCGTTACACCCAGGCCTTCATATATGCAACAGATCAACTCTGAAACTGTCTCCCTCTGTCTGTATTTCCTACTACCTATGATCTTATGTCTTCTGAATGCAGTGTGTATAGGCATCTCTTGAATTTGGCTGTCTGATGTATTTTTTTGTGTTTCCTTGGAAGGAACGGTTTGCGGGCTCCGGGCATTTGGTTCCTTCTTCTTTGCTTAGAAAAAATTAAGATTCTCACTTTTATAGGTATGCGTTCCTAAGTAATTTCATTCTGGGTACAGTCAAATACAGTATATATATTTTTTTTCAGCTAAGTGAATCACTTGCTACACTACTTCGATATACTTTAGCTTCTTGCAAAATTAAAATCGTCTGTTGGTTTTATATATATATATATATATAGATAGATAGATAGATAGATAGATAGATATATATATATAGATAGATAGATAGATATATAGATTGATAAATATATATATATATATATATATATATATATATATATATATATATATATAAGACAGTTAATAATCTCTGCAATATATATGACGGGCGTCCCTAAATAACATCGTCTGACAGCAGCTGAATAAAATTATTGACGTTAGCATATTGGAATTCTTGAGCATACTCACATTTTATAAATTTCTGTCGAGTATGGGGATCAAGAAAGACGTCAGCACATTGAGACTTAAGTATATTCGTCTTTTAATATTTCATTTCGAGTCATGGAGACGGAAATAATCATCACCATCATCATCATCATCAGCAGCAGCAGCGGCGGCGGCGGTGGCGGCAGCAGCAGCAGCAGCAGCACCATCACCACCACCACCACCACCACCAGGAACATTATCATCTTACTCCCCGGCACTTCTGCTAATATCATCATCGTAATTATATATCTAGCACTGCATATTATGATGTTGGCAGAATCTGGGAAGAAGGAAAAGAAACAAACTCGACAACAATCGTAAAGGAATGCGAGATGGTCTCCACATAGTTCCAGTACACTGACATACTTCCTTGCAAAATACCATAATGAATAATGGATAGGCAAAAATACAAGATGTCAAATTTTACGTGTATGTTTGGAATGACGTTTGACCCTAGAAATCCCTTTATCAGGCCTTCACAAAAAGAATAAGAAAATGGGGTGTGGGGCTGTTAGTACAACAAATGGTTGTGCTAAGTTTGAATTGAATTGGAAAAGACATATTGGAATAGGGGAAAGTTGAAGAAATGGCTGGAAGAAAGAAAAATATGGAGGGAGATAAAGTAGCTCTCCACACTTCAGTGCTAGGACCTAATAAAGAAAACTATCATGAATGGTACCAAGCATAAGCTGAGAGAGAGAGAGAGAGAGAGAGAGAGAGAGAGAGAGAGAGAGGATTTGGTTCTTAAGGTGCACGTTAAGTATTTATGTATGTATGGTACCTGACCTCTGCATTGAGGCGCCGTGTGACATTGTTAAGGAACGTCTGTATGCAAGTATACATGTATGAGTATACAGTAATCTTAATTTAAATCTATCAGTTCAACCGAGGTCCATTGCAAGACTACTGTATATCCTTTCCTTGGGGAAGGGTGATGGACAGGCTCAACCCTTTCCCATGGTAACTAAGTACGAATCAGAAAACGATATTTGTTGCATTAGAAGCTCAGATGTTGTCATGGTTGTCTGTGTCTGTCACTAAACACTAATCTCTCATTTATCCGGACATAATAGAGCCAAAGGCATGTCCGGGTAGTGGCAACATCCGGATGATAAACACTATTCCCCAGTCATACCCAGACCCTACCTATACCGACCTCCAACCTATACCTAACCTATTTGTACAGTACCCATGGATAATTTGGCAGTGTTTTCCAGTCATTCAGGCATACTTAGATATCAAAACACTCATATGCATATCAAAAGTAATGGTAAACACCAAGAAAACCATGCAAGAAAACCACTGAAAACCAAAAAACACACTACCTATACAGTACTCTATTTACAGTACCCCTCCTTATTGTGATAGTGTTTCCAGGTCATTCTGGCATATTTTGACATCAAAACATACATAAGATTATCCAGAATAATTTTCAACACCAAGAAAACTATGCAAAAAAAAAAAAAAAATGAAAAGCAAAGAACACCCTACCTAAACACTACTGTATGTACAGTATCCCTCCTTATTTTGGTATTGTTTTCAGGTCATTCTGACATATTTTGACATCAAAACATACATAGGATTATCCAAAATAATTTTCAACACCAAGAAAACCATGCAAAAAAAAACAAAAAAAAAAACACCCTATATAAACACAATTGTATTTAAAGTAGCCCTCCCATTGTTGCCACTGTTTGGGGATCATTCTGCCATATTGTGACCGCAAAATACACATAGGAATATCCTAAATTAATTTTAGCACCAAGGAAGCTATGAAAGAAACTTAAAACTACCTGCCAAAAAACATTCAGTTGGGGTACTTATCTCCCAGTGCACTGCCGCGAGGCTTCGTAACCCGCCACCTCCAGCAGCTGTAGAGTTGTCCCGTGTGGTCTAGTGGCAAACTTAGTGCCTAACAAAGGTCTATAAACTCCTTTTCATCCTCAACCGGCTAGAGCTGGGCAATGACTGGTGATGTGCAGTGCGGTGATGGTGGCCTACCCACCTCACGAGACTCCGAAGACAGCCGCAAACTTACATCCAGTGGAAACTCAGTGGCTGACAAGGTGCTCGGTTGCAGGTCCGAAGGTGAAAGTGGAAAATGAGGGAGTGTTGGTGCTGATGGAGAGAATGGGCTAGCACTTGTTGGGGTCACAGGCTTGAAGAATGAGTCGATCCTGGTCTGAGGGTATGACTGACGATTCTGCTGGAGGATGGCAGTGTCCCGGACTGCCCACAGGTCCATCGCCAGGCAGAGTGGCACCAACTCCCTGTCAGTGTGGGTGCTTGGAGAACTCCAGCACCCCCTCCAGGTAACCACGGAGGAAACTGAGATGAGGGACTGAAGAAGTTGTGGAGGGCTGCGAGTCAGGGTCCTCATCTTTGTCCTCGTTGGTCCTGCTGTCCTTTTCCATGCCCGTAGAGGCAACAGTGGTGATCTCCACATCAAACATGGTTTGGTAACCAGAACTGCCATCATTGTCATCCAGCCACTCCCGCACATCATCAATGTCCACCTGCTCTCCTGCTGTTCTAAGGCAACTGTGGAAATCATCTATGTTAAACCCTTCAAAGTCGTGCTTGGCACTGATTCCTTGCAGGAGACGAGACCAACCGCTTTCGAGGGTTTTGACCGAGACTTCCACGCGTTTGCCCAGTTGGACACTGCAGACTTCAGGTCGTAACGACGAAGATTCTGCAAGATCTACTCCCCACATGTATCCTTGACCATGTCCTCGTTCCCCAGCCACAATAACACCTTGGTTCAATGGTTGAATCAGAGCAGTAGTATTAAGTGGCAGAAACATGCACCTAATCTGTCCATCAAAAGCAACCAAATCATTCTCAGAAGGATGCGTGGGAGCATTGTCCAGGAGCAAGAGTGCCTTCACCTGGTCATAAGCCATTCTAAGGACCTTCATTTGATAACAGATAACCTCCTTGACAAAATGTCTCTGGAACTAAAGATCTTAACGGTATTCACAGAATGCTACCACACAACAGGCAGGTTATCCATCAACCCACGGAGACAACGTGGTTATTTTGCATGCTCAGCAACAACGGGCTTGAGGAGGTGCATCCCATTAGCACTGGTGCAGCACAAAACAGAGACAAGTTGTTTGGACAACTTCCGACCAGGCACAGACTTCTCCCTTTCCTCAGCCAGGGTGTTGGTGGACAAGGAGCTGTAGATCAGACCACTTTTGTCAGTGTTATAGACGTGACCAAGGGCAAGGCCCTCATCCTTGATCAGGCACTGCAATTTCTGGCGAATTAAATCCCCTTCCTCTGCTGCCGCATCAAAGTCCTCACTGTGTGCCTTACTGCCAGTAAGTCCATGGTAAAGCTTGAAGAGAAAGAGCCATCCCTCAGACTTCCTGAAGTCCTGCACGTTGCACAGGCATGCAAACTTCTCAGCAGCATCCTTCACCTTGGCCCCACGCCCTAGCACCACAGCACCACATTGCTTGTGAAACCACATCAATGTCGACTGGTCGATAATGGCATGCCGGGCCTGGGCCATTACCTTCTTGTTGCTGTGACGTGTGCTTTCGGCAAAGTCCTGCTCGTACTGCGTAAGCTTGTCGTGAGACTTCTTGATATCGAGTAGAGTTGAATGGGCTAGATCATATTCGCTAAGAATGAGTCCTGTGGTCCAGCCCATGTCAACCTTGCCCAATATCTCACACTTCTTCTCCAGACTCAGAACCTTCCTCTTCCACTTCTCAGGTGGAGGTGAGGCGGGGCAGAAAGGTGGGAACTGAGGTGCAGGCTTCTGTTCACCGGCAAGCAGTAAGCACTGCCATGTCGCACCCAATTGTTTGTTTTGGGCACAGAGAAAGCAACACGCAGCAAACTGACATCTGTATATAAAGCTCACTTCTGTTTGCCCAGGCAAAGATTAGTAGGTGATGGCAACAGGGGATGATCAGTAGTTCACCGTCTCAGGCAGTATATGACTAATGTGGCCTACCAGGCGACTCTGACCATTTGGTAGGGAAGCTGACAGGTGGGCATGTTGGGGGGTTTCCGCACTAATCCCCAAAGCTGGGGGAGTCCTGCTATTCGGTGTAGAGGCAGATGGGCAGTTTTACCGTGCATTTACTCATGGCTTGTGGCGTGTGTTACAAGTGCGGTGGTTACTGGTGCTCATCAGCCAGGAATAATGCTTGCCTCTTCCATTCAAAAATAACCTTAGAATTTTCTCAAAGGTGTAGCCATTGTGTTTCCCAGGCAAAATTACATAGGTTATCTTTACCTGACCTTACCAAACCTACCCATCCCACCAGGGTAGCTTGGCTAAGGTGACTGACTGTCGTATTGAATGGAAGTGTATTGTATAGTACAGTATTGTACTGTACATACACACACACACAGTAAAGTACTGTGTACAATGCATTACTATCATATTGTGCATTGGTAGAGATTTTACTGTACTGATATTGTAATCATAGCGAGGGAAGGAATCTCTCTTTTTCTGTGTGGTGTGTGTGTTTCCCGGTGGCCACGCAACTTCTGACATTCGAAATAGACATGGACGGGCGCTATCACCAAACATGCACTCGTGGATTCTGGTCTGTGTTATATCTGAGGTGGCCACCTGTACCCCTCAGCCAGGAACCATGCTTGACTCTTCCTTTCAGAAATAACCATAGGATTTTCTCAAAGATATATTAAATGTATTTTCCAGGCAAAATTACATAGGTTAGCTTTACCTGACCTTACCAAACCTAACCCAATAGGGCTGCTTGGCAAAGGTGGCTGACTGTGGTATTGAAACGAATACCTATACCAAATGGAAGTGTACTGTACAATATTGCACTGTACATACACACATACAGTACTGTAATATGTACAGTACAGTACTATCATGTGCATTGGTACAGAAATTACTGTACTGTAATTGAAATCATAGCGTGGGAAGGAATTTGTCTCTCTCTTTGTGTGTGTGGTGTGTGTGTCTCCCGGTGGGCGTGTGACTTTCGACCTTCGGCAGAGAGGCGAATGGGCACTGTTACTGAACACGTCCTCGTGGCTAGAGGTCTCTGTTCGATGATGGTGGCAGTTGGGCAAGACTTATGCTGGTGGCCACATGACTTTTGGTGTTCGGTAGAGAGACGGATGGGTGCTGTCATCGAACTTGTACTCGTGGCTTGTGGTCTGTGTTACAATCTCAGTGACAATGAGGAAAGAGCTAGCCAGGTGGCCACGAGATACTGGACATTGGGTGGGGATACATACGGATGTTTTGACACCGCTTGTGGGTTACAGTCATATTGCTCGGGTGCTGGAGGTTCGTTGGGAGTGACTGAATGAGCACTCGACTTTGACCATTCAGTACAGGGGCAGACGAACATTTTACCTCCGGTTGTGGGTTATGGACTACTTCTCGCTCACGACTCGAGCCCAGCGGGCACAATAGCGAATGTTTGGACATGTCAGCTGGCTGGCTGAAGTTCTCAGGCACATATAGGTCCAGATAATAGCAAGTAAGTTGGGATAATGGTTTAATAGAGCCAAGGTCCAACGTCTGGATATTGGACACATCCGGACAAATAGCATCCAGATAACTGAGGGATCACTGTATATGAAGGAACAGGATGCAAAAACATACGCTCATTGAAAGGCCATATCATCAACAACAATGTTTGCAGTGCATGAAGGTACTGTGTGTATTTACAAACAATAAATTTCCATTTAGCTCATTCCTTTATGACTAGGTCCGTATGATGTGTGTGTGTGTGTGTGTGTGTGTGTGTGTGTGTGTGTGTGTGTGTGCGCACACACTTGTGCAAAGATTGTCATATTACAAAAAAACAGTTTTTGATAACAGACACTGTACTGTATTTCAACACGCACGCACACACGAAGATTTTGATCAGTAGTGTGATATCCCTATGAATCAGAGAGGTTAGTTGATTGTTTATACCAGAGAATGTGCCATTTCATAATTCTGAACAGCATCCCAGCACACACACACACACACACACACACACACACACACACACACACACACACACACACACACGGCTAAGGCTTCGCTTCCATTTACCCAGCACCTGTAGCAATAAAGCCACACCGCACCGTGGTCTCTTTCCAATCCAGCCTAGATACACGTGCAAGTATATCAGTGATAGACGTTTGTTTAAACAAAAATGTGTACGGTAAAACGTGGGATCCACATTTGTGCGATCGCTGGATGCCAAAATTTCTAGGAAGAAACTTTATGTTTAGTAGCCAGAAGATGCTTCACAATCGTTGCCAAATACAGATATAGTATTATGACTGATATACGTAAAACCACTACGCTTGTATCGTCAGCCTTTCCAATCTTATCTCATATCAGAGTTATTACTAAACATACGGACACGTAGGGAATCCACCGGTGGGGGGTGCCGATCGCACAGATGTAGAATGCCAGAAACATCTTAAAATTCCTTCATTAAAAAAAAATATATATATATATATTCTGCCTTGCAGTTACGAAGCGATAATATTCACCATCCGAGACTCTTTTTGTTCTTAGGTGTTTAATAACAATCCGCATATATCTTTTCAGTACAAGAGATCTTTCCTAAGCAAAATAAAATCATCAGACAGTAGCTAGAATAAAATAGAAAGAACGTCATCGGAGTGAAGGAGTTAATCATACATGTAGTTGGTAGGTTTGCGGTATTCCACATTTGTGTTATCAACGCGCTCCACTAGTGGATTCCACAAACTGTCCGTATACGTAGTCACAATACTGGCATGAGTGTGCTTGGTAAGCATGACGTTTCTTAAATAGGACGGCTGGTGACTGAGAATAAAAAGATAGAAATACGAGTATTTTATTATATTTGAATTTAGAAAAGATTACCAAGTATGTTCTTTCGCTTCACATTTTTCAGATAATTTTGGTATCTAACATACCAAATACGGCATCCACAAAAGTGTATGAGTATTCTACAGTTTGTTTAATAATGAATACAGATTACCGTGTGGGGTGACTCACATTTTTGTTCAAGCATTCGAACATAACTTTCGACCAACGTAAAGTCATGGCAGCCGAAAAAAAGAAAAAAAGAAACTGAAGAAAATAACGTGCCCTTCTCCTCATATGAACTACCTGACTACACGCAACGTACCTAAGTGACCCGCCTCTCATTTTCTCCACTTATCCACTTAAAGCTCCACTCCCCTTTATCAGCTTCCCCGTTTACCTGCAACCCCCTCCCCCACCCAAGGTTACTGTACCTCACCTTCACCCCGTCCCCCTTCCCAAATCACCCTCTACACCTTTGTCCTGTCTTTTAGTGACCCTATCCCCACTTCCACATCATATACCTGCAGAGTTGAACAGACTGAATTCCTGTTTATATTCTCTCTCTCCCTCTCTCTCTCTCTCTCTCTCTCTCTCTCTCTCTCTCTCAGAGTTAGCTATTGCTCCTGCTATTCTTCATGCCTCCGCCCCTTTTCCTTTTCCTCTACCTTTTCCTTCCCAGCCTCCCCTTCTGCTTACATCCTCATCCCTCCATCCCCATCCTGCTTCATTCCTCTCACATATACCACTTTGCCTGTCTCCCTTCTCTCTTGGCAACCTCCCTGCCTGCTTATCACTCTCCTCATGCTTGTCTCCCTTCTCTTCTGCTTGCATCTTCACCTGTCTGCCAACCATCTTGTCTGCCACTCCACCTGTCTCCTACTCCGCCTGCCTACCAGACCTTCTGCCTTCCTACTGTGTGACTCACACCTGTTTGCCTCTACACCTGTTAGACATCCCACTTGTCTGCCACCTAACAGTCTGTCTTCCCACTTGCCTGCCTTGCCACCTCCCTTACTCCGTACCTGTCTACCAGCCTAACGTTCTTCCTGTGTGTTCCCTCTTTCATGTCACCATCTTCCCTTCCTACCTGCCTGTCTCATTGTTTACGAGTATGTCTTGTCAACTTGCCTGCCCCCTTCTCTGCCTGTTTACGTGTTTCCTGCTTCTCTGCCTGTCGGTCTGTCGTTTGCCTACCTTTTTTCCTACCAGCCTGAGCACCACCCTCCCTTCTGTCCTTGTTCCTGCCTGCTTGCCCGCCCGCAAGCATGTCTGTGCCATTGTACCTTCAAACTCAGCTCCTTTGTGGACAGCTGCCAGTCTGCCTGCCTGTCTGGGACGTGCTTTCGTAACAGTGGCCCTAAAGATATCTCTTGGTAAGTGGGATTCCAGCTCCACCCCTTCCGTTCTCTCTTCCCTGCTTACCTTGCCCTGGGGAGCCACCTCAAGACACTCATCTCCGCAGTCCGCACTCATTCCTCATGTACAGTTGGCCGCACTCCCGAGTTCTCTGAACTTCACCCATAGTCAGCGATGTGGCACCACGGTATTTGTTTGGATATTTGGACACGTACCGTAGCAGTATGAAGAGTTGGGACCTCGTAATAGTGACATGGCTCTGACACTGAGTAACGGAACATTCCTTTCAGCATCTGTGCAACCTGTATATCAGTTAAATAGCGATAAGCATTAGGATATAACTGGATCCTGTATCGGATGTCTGGTGTGGAGGAAGTGTGGCTAGTGGGGGAGGGGAGGGAATGAACTGGGGAGGGCCTGGCTTTCCTGTTTCTTGCTGGGTCGTATACTGAGTCGTAAGCTGGAAACCAATACTTTACAGAAAACGAGCGAGACAACAGACATTCACATGGTTAGGGGCACACACACACGGCATGCTTTCACCTTTGTATAGAGCTAAATAATATATGTATTACTTGGCCAAGTAATGAACGCGGCAGAGTGATAAGTAAAACACAGCAGACCTCAGTTTGTTAAGTGTTAGACTTATCATGTGATGTGGCGTTCGGCTGGTGCGGGGGAGTTGGAGGCTGATTCATGAGGCCACTTGGCTTGACCCGTCACCACAATTACACTTAGTCAATAACAATGAAAAGGACAGTATTGAAAGCCAACTATTCCTGATGTTATTATACGGAATGTAGACACGTTCATAAACAAAAATTTGTGTAGGTTTTTAAGCACGTTAGTATGCCTATATTGTAGTTGCACTGTGTGCATACCTAACAGACTACCTTCATAGGTGATAGCATTGTGCCAAAATGCTGTTCCCTGTTATATCTACCAGAAATACCATATATATATATATATATATATATATATATATATATATATATATATATATATATATATATATATATATATATATATATATATATGTTGTTGTTATATAGCCAATGATTTCATCATCCTTTGTATAATTCTAACGTACAGTATGCTGCATGTTTGATCACGATTCGCCTCGTGGCTTCCATAGTGCGTGTTCTACCTCACTCCCCCCCCTCCTCCCTTATAGTAGAGTAAGTCGTTCTTTCTGTTGTTCAGAGCAGGAGTGTCAACTCTTTGCCCGCTATGGCTTCATTTGCGCGTCCTTCTTACAAGTTGTATCAAGCTCTGCCGGCCCCTATATAATGAGCTCAGTCTCTGCATTAATTGCCACTTAGATTTACTCCTCATTTTGTTCACATCTCTGTCCTCCCCTGAACAGTTATTATTTTTGTGAGTGATCAGGAAGTCTCTAACCGTCTAGCTGCTGTGTAATTTGAGTATAAGTGTTATTACATTTTTTCTTGTACTGTATAGCATAAGGTGTAAATTCGTAGGCCTAGTGAGGTTTCTGTGATTCATGTGTTTTAGGTGTCAACCATTATTGATAATATTTTGTATCTGTAATAATATATCTTGCATTAACTGAGCATTATCCGGTTTTCTCATTTATCAGGGCTGACTTAGATCAATTTACTTTTGCTAATTTCGTGTTAATAGAGGCTATTGCAGTTAACCATATATTTAACCCGATTTTGCCATTACATTATCCTTATGAGTCCTGAATGTTTAATTGTTAGTTTGAGCATTAAACTTTAACTTGTAATTTTACCTAACTCTTTTGTTTTGAACCTGGAACTTTGCGGGACAGTTTTCTCTGTTCCGTAACATAAATTTGGCGACCTCTTATCAGGATATTCAGGATATTATCATAAGGATATTGCTTGATATTTTGTGACTGTGATTTATTCATGATGTCTACTATTACTACGCTTGATGAAGCCAAAGATTTTTAGTCAAATGTGCAAACAGTGTGTGATGTAGAAAACAGAACAAAGAATGAACCTAAGCTTGTTGCTCAACAATTGGGAATTGCTGTTCGCTCTCATCATTCTAAAGATCAAATTGTTGACATAATTAATAAAAGCTTGTTTAATGTAACTCCTCCAGATGAGCAAACGCAGATTGAAATAGCTAAGTTACAGCTAGCCCTGCAAGAGGCTCGTGCTAAGGAGGCTGAGTTTCACACACAAGTTGAACTTGCTAGGATTCAGGCAGACCATGAGTATCGCATGAAACAATGTGGAACTGGATCATCTAGCTCTGATGATTTTGATGTGGCTAAAAATGTTAAACTTGTCCCTCCTTTTAATGAATCTGATTTAACAAAGTATTTTCAGTTGTTTGAGAGGGTAGCTACAGGTTTTAATTGGCCCAAAAAGTATTGGCCAGTACTCCTTGAAACTAATCTCACCGGTAAAGCTCAAGTAACTTATGCATCTTTGCCTCAGGATCAATCTGATAATTATGATGTAGTTAAGAGCTTGATTCTTAAGCCCTATGAGCTTGTTCCTGAAGCCTATAGAGTAAAATTTAGGACAACTTATAAGCAAGATAAGCAATCCCATGTTGAGTGTGCAAAAATAAAAGAAGATCTGTTGGAGCAGTGGTTAAATTCTAAGAATGTGGATTTTGATTTTGGTAAATTTAAGCAGATGATTTTGCTGGAGGACTTCAAAAGGTGTATTACTAAAGATGTAAGCCTATATCTTGATGAGAAAAGAATAGATTATTTGTCTGATGCTGCAGTTTTAGCTGATGAATATGTTCTCACTCACAAGAGATATTCTAAAGAAAAAAGGAAAGCTGAGAGTAAGTACGTTGCCTCTACTCAGAGTACAGATAACAGGAAAGATATTAAAGATGATGTTTCTGAGGAAGTAAATACCAGCTTCACCTCTAGATTTCAGAAAAGTAAATGTACTTATTGTAGTAAGCTTGGTCATACTACGGAGAAATGTTTCAGGAGACAGCGTGATGTGAACAAAAAGGAGTCGTTAAATATTCAGTCAATTGGTCTAGTGTCCACCCTTGAGAGTTTCCAGAATTCTTTAACTGAGTTAACTGAACCTGCTTTGAGGGGTAAATTAAATTCTCATGATGAAGCTCCTCTTTTGAGCAGTAACGTGGGTGACACTCTCAAGAGTTCATGTGCTAATATCCTGTCTGATGGTTTTGTCAGTCCTCTGGACAGTAATGACAGGATATCTGTTAAAATATATCGTGATACAGGTGCTTGCCAATCCCTGATGCTGACCAGTGTTCTAGGCTCTAATGTTAATTCCTCTGATGAAACTGTAATCTTACAAGGTGTAGGGAATAATTACTTCTCTGTCCCTCTGTGCAGAGTGAATTTAGAGTCTGGTTTTGTTAATGGTTCCGTTATGGTTGGGTTGGTTGAGACACTCCCAATGTCAGGTGTAACTTTCTTACTTGGAAATGATATTGGTGGAAGTCAAGTGTGTCCAGCTCCTCAGTTGTCTAGTGAGCCAGTCGCTGCGACCCAGGACTGTGATGTCCCTGATGTGTTCTCTGCATGTGCTGTCACTAGGGCTAAGTCTAAAGTTACTGGTGACTTAGAGGATAATGATGATGATGATGTTATCCTAGCTGACACTTTTCTTGCTAATTTGGACCACTCACCAGATGAGGCAGTACCCCGTAGTGTTGATAATTTGTCTCGTCAAGAGTTGGTTGAGTTGCAAGTTGCTGACCCTGAGTTGAAAGGTCTTGCTAATTCTGCTTGCAGTGAGGAAGAGTCAGCTGGTGCTTCTACTTGTTATAATATAAAGTCAGGAGTACTTATGAGAAAGTGGAGACCCCCAACAGCATCAGCCGACTGTGAATGGGAGGTTGTACATCAAGTTGTCATCCCTCGTGTTTGTAGGCAGGATATCATTAGAGTGGCTCATGATTCCAGTTTGGCAGGACACCTTGGAGTGAGGAAGACTGTGGCACGCATTTTGAAACACTTCTACTGGCCAGGTATCTTCAGAGATGTTTCCTGGTATTGTAAGTCTTGTCACACCTGTCAAGTTGTGGGGAAGTGTAATCAGACCGAAAAGGTTGCACCTATAGTTCCCATTCCTCCTTTTGAGGCGCCATTCATCCGTGTGTTGGTGGATATTGTGGGCCCTCTTCCTAAGACTTCTTCAGGATTTTCTTATGTGTTGACCCTGATTGATATGGCTACTCGTTATCCTGAAGCCGTTCCACTTAGAAATATCTCAGCAAAGAACGTAGTTAAGGAAATCCTAGGGTTCTTCACAAAGTTTGGTCTGCCCAAGGAGGTACAGTTAGACCGGGGAAGTAATTTCGTGTCAAATGTTTTCAAGCAGTCTCTGAAAGAGTTGGGCATCACCCAGATCACGTCTTCAGCTTACCATCCCCAGACCCAAGGAGCGTTGGAGAGATATCATCAAACACTCAAATCGATGTTCAAGAAATACTGTTTGGAACATCAGAAAGACTTGGATAAATGTCTTCCATTCGTTGTATTTGCCACAAGAGAATCTCCAAATGAATCACTGGGCTTCTCACCCTTTGAACTACTGTTTGGCCATGAAGTAAGAGGACCCCTTAAGCTACTCAAGGAATGCTGGCTGTCAGAGGAAGATGACGTCAACCTGCTGGAGTATGTGATGAAGTTCAAAGAACGGCTGTCCACTGCTTTACAGCTGGCGAGAGAGAATTTAGGAGCTGCTCAGAAGATGAAGACTTGGTATGATAAGAAGTCCAGGTTACGCCACTTTCAGCCAGCAGATTAAGTTTTGATTCTGCTACCGGTGCATGGGCAACCTCTTCAAGCCAAGTTTAGTGGTCCTTATTTCGTGGAGAAGAAACTCAGTGATGTCAACTATGTCATCGCCACACCAGATCGTAGAAAGAACAAGCAACTTTGTCACATCAACATGCTAAAGTTATATCATAGGCGGGACGAAAATAACCCACTCTGCACTGTAGCTGTTCCACCCGAGTCTGCAAGTGAAGTTCTCCCATGCAGCATGAGCCTGAGTGATAGATTGGGGAAGAATCCTGATATCATGAATGATCTCCAGACTAAGCTTTCTCATCTAGCTCCCGAGGAAAGGCAGGAGTTTTTGGCATTACTGCAGGAGTACCCGCAAGTGTTCCGTGCCACTCCAGGAAGAACCACTGTGTTGATGCATGATGTCGATGTTGGAGACGCAAAGCCAATTAAACTGCCTCCTTACCATGTGAACCCAGTGAAAGTTCCTCTCATCCAGAAGGAGCTTGGCTACCTGTTGGACCACAAGATGATTGAGCCCTGTCAGAGCGAGTGGAGTTCTCCTGTCACTCTAGTCCCTAAGCCAGGTGGGTCACAGCGGCTTTGCATCGACTACAGACGTGTTAATCAGATAACCAAAACAGACATTTACCCTCTCCCTCACGTGGAAGATTGCATAGACAAGATCGGAAAGGCTAAGTACATAGGTAAGTTTGATTTGTTAAAGGGATACTGGCAAGTACCTATGACTGAACGTGCTAGGGAGAGCTCATGTTTTGTAACACTAGGAAAGACTTTTGCATGTTCTGTAATGCCATATGGTATGAAAAATGCACTAGCCACATTTCAGAAGCTCATGAATGTTGTAACAGAGGGTTTGGCAGGGTGTGTTGCTTATATTTATGATGTATTAATCTTCAGTGACAACTGGAAAGATCACCTATGCCATGTCAGTAAATTGCTTGAGCGTTTGGTTCAGGCTAATCTTATAGCTAATTTATCAAAGTGTGAGTTTGGTCATGCTAAAGTTCAGTACCTTGGGTACGTAATTGGTGATGGACATGTTGCACCACCAGGACCTAAGGTTCAGGTTATAAGTGATCTTCCCAGATCTAAAAGTAGGAAAGAGCTACAAAGATTTTTGGGAATGGTAGGTTATTACAGGAGATTTGTTCTTAACTTTTCAATTCTTGTATCACCACTTACAGACCTACTGAAAAAGGGAGTTAAATTTGTCTGGACCGATGACTGTGAATCCTCTTTCAGCAAACTTAAAGCTATCCTATTAAGTCAGCCAGTGCTCGCTACTCCAAATTTTGCTAAGCCTTTTAAGATGGCTGTTGACGAAGTGATACAGTAGCTGGGGCTGTTTTGCTGCAAGAGGATGATCAGGGTATTGAACACCCTGTATCTTATTACAGTAAGAAGTTCACTCCACCTCAAAAGAACTACTCTACTATTGAGAAAGAGCTTTTGGCCTTGATTTTGGGTTTACAGCATTTTTCATTTTATTTGTGTTCTGGTTTTGACCCCATATTCATTTATACCGATCATAACCCACTGAAATTCCTTAGTAAGTTTAAAGATAAAAATCAGAGATTGACAAGATGGAGTCTACTTCTTCAGGAGTATTCATTAGATATACAACATATCAAGGGGAAAGAAAATGTTATTGCAGATTGCTTATCTAGACTTTAGACAGATTGTTTTAGAGTAATAAGAAATTTCCATTGTAAATTTCTTTTTCTTTGTGGGGAGGTGTTACATAGCCTATGATTTCATCATCCTTTGTATAATTCTAAAGTACAGTATGCTGCATGTTTGATCACGATTCGCCTCGTGGCTTCCATAGTGACCAGGCTTGCGTGTTCTACCTCACTCCCCCCCTCCTCCCTTATAGTAGAGTAAGTCGTTCTTTCTGTTGTTCAGAGCAGGAGTGTCAACTCTTTGTCCCCTATGGCTTCATTTGCGCGTCCTTCTTACGAGTTGTATCAGGCTCTGCCGGCCCCTATATAATGAGTTCAGTCTCTGCATTAATTGCCACTTAGATCTACTCCTCCTTTTGTTCACATCTCTGTCCTCCCCTGTACAGTTGTTAGTATTTTTGTGAGTGCTCAGGAAGTCTCCAATCATCTAGCTGCTGTGTAATTTGAGTATAAGTGTTATTACATTTTTTCTTGTACTGTATAGCATAAGGTGTTAATTCGTAGGCCTAGTGAGGTTTTTGTGATTCATGTGTTTTAGGTGTCAGCCATTATTAATAATATTTTGTATCTGTAATAATATATCTTGCATTAACTGAGCATTATCCGATTTTCTCATTTATCAGGGCTTACTTAGATAAATTTGCTCTTGCTAATTTCGTGTTAATAAAGGCTATTGCAGTTAACCATATATTTAACCTGTTTTTGCCATTACATTATCCTTATGAGTTCTGAATGTTTAGTTGTTAGTTTGAGCATTAAACTTTAACTTGTAATTTTACCTAACTCTTTTGTTTTGAACCTGAAACTTTGCTGGACAGTTTTCTCTGTTCCGTGACAATATATATATATATATATATATGACGTGGCATTATATTCATCTTGGTCGGCACCTTCTGTGCGCCACCTGAAATTTGTCATGAAACAGCAGGATATGTTTACGTGATTATTGTCCATTTTTAGTTGCTTCCATTATAGTGATGTGCGACTCACATTTGTGTTGGTTTATTTGTAGGTTTCTTATATAACCAGATTCATACGATAGTTGCTGGTGAACCTTCTTCCCGAAACCCTTTGCCAAGCTATCCAGAATGGGAGAGCCTACCCCTCCCCCCTCGTCACTCTCCCCTCCACCTCTAGCCACACTTTCTCCTTACCAAACTAGACACCTGATACAGGGTCCAGTTATATCCTGATGCTTATCGCTATTCAATTGATACACAGGTTCGATAATGCACAGACGCTGAGAGGAAAATTCCGTGACTCACTGTCCATGCCATCTCACTATTACGATGTCCCAACTCTTCATACCGCTAAGATATGTGTCCAAAGATCCAAACAAATACAGTGGTGCCACATCGCTGAAAATGGGTGAAGTTCAGGGAACGCGGGAGTGCGGCCAACTGTACCAGTGTTGTAGGTTTCGAGACCGGTCTCGAGACCAGTTTTATGTGATCTTGGTCTTGATCTTGGTCTCGAAGCTTCTGGTCTCGGAATTTTGGCTCGAGACCAGGTCGAGACCAGCACTACAAAGTGCATCGCGGCATGAAGAAGGTCGGAATTTATGATCATACACAGAGAAAAATCATGGCTGATTCGATTCACGGCGCGCAATACAGCGTTGTACTGTCTATTGATATTGCCTGGCTACCGCTACTGTGATGATGCATGAGCTGAGCCCTGTGAGCGCCGACAGAGTGCGTGCGAGTCGAAAGAGCAAGCACGACGTGGCCATTCTCGCAGTGATAATCTCCGCTTGCATGCACGCATGTTTGCAGTTTTATTCACCTCCGTATACTTCATATACGTGTATGGTGTATGCAATCCCCGTACCCTTCATACACGTACAGTTGGAGAAATTTCCGCGCGGGACAAAGCGTAGAATGCAGCAGGAGCGGCAAATAAATTGATCTGGTAACAGTGTTGGGGGTAAAGGAGGGGTGGGACGTGTGGGGTAAGTGAGGGATTGGGGGGGTAGTGTGGGTAGCTGTGTGATGGGAGGAATGAGACGTGAAGGATGGAGGGGGTAGTTGGGGTAGCTGTGTACTGGGAGGGATGGGAGTTGGGGTAGCAAAGTGTTGGGGGAGAGGCTTCGTAGCCATTTAATGTCGCAAAATAATTTGCTTTGATTTTAAATGAATGTGTTTTTATGATAGGGGAACACACGGAGTAGCAACAAGCTGTAAAGTGATGGTTCATTACATGATGAAAAATGGTCAGTTCAGTATTCATGCAAGGTTGATATATATACATAGACATCACCAACACGTAACCCTATATAATTACTTGCCCTCCTTCGGTATCTATAACATCCCTATTGTAACACAGACTAATATCAGACCTTTACCTCAGATACGTCTCATAAAAGTTGCTCATGCATTCTTAATTGTAACGTAGATATGTTGAGTATGGAAAATAAAGTATATATATAGTATTCTATTTCTTCTTTGTTTCAGTGAACCATTAGTATTTTTTACCCCAAAAGGCATGAAAGTATGTCAGATTTTAAGACAAATGCATCTTTGTTAGCTGTCAGTGTGAATTTGATGTATTTCCTTAATCGTAAGCACGTGCTGGCTGCTTGTCACAAACTAATTTAAGCATAAACCAGACCTAGACCTTTTCAGGTCAATCAGTAGCGTCTGCGTGTGTGTGTTGTGCAGTGTATAATACTGGGTCTCGTGCTGTCTAACTCTCTCAGTTTATCTCACAGAGACTCATAAGTAGGCTTAGGATAATCATGAATTTGCATATGTGCATATGCAAATGGATATTCTAGCCATATATGAGCGTAAGTGAATATTCCTACTTTTTTGTTTATTTATACGGCATATTCTTTGAAATTTCCTGGGTATTATAACTTCTTCAACCTGTAATAATATTTAAAGTCATAATATCCATTAGATCATAGTGAATTATATGCTGCTTAATTGGCTGTGGTTGGGAAGGCCGTGACTTGATGGTCAGGAGACAGCAGCTGAATGAGATAGATTCGTGTATCACACTTGACTCACCAGAGTCTGAGACGCATGCATGGCCTGTGCCTTATATATATATATATATATATATATATATATATATATATATATATATATATAATTTATAATGTGGTAGATGGGGGCGCTCACCATCCACTCACTCGATGTAGTGCTGCTCTTGGGTGTCTGCCCTTTCCTATCCTCCCTCCATTCCTTCTTTCCTCTTGTCTTTCTTTATTTCATTCTTTCCCCGTCCTTCTGCCTATGGGTGACTTGACACTCCCCCTTTTGTCTTTCCTTCATTCTTTCCTCTTCCTTCTACCTATGGGTGACTCTACACTGAATGTGATGCCTAATGGTTTCCTGTACACCAGGAAGCCATTTAGTACGCTGGGTGGTAACCATATAACCAAATTATGGAGCCTGGTGGTTTTGTGGGTAATTTCAGCGCTCCAATCGAATCGAGCAGGTGAGGGTTTGTATCCAAGGGATGGTTGGGGTTATTAGCTCACGTAAAGCCGCTCTGGGATGAGTGAGGCTAGTGACTCTCATCATAAATGTCAGGACCAAATTGCCTAGTCCCAGGCTTCTACGCTCCGCAGGAGGCAACGTAGGATTGGATGATATATATATATAAATATATATATATATATATATATATATATATATATATATATATATATATATATATATATATATATATATTCGTTGTCTTAGTCCCTGGTGGGGTCGGCCGCTCTTATATGTTGTCGTCAATAACTTCTGTCCGCTACGTCCTCTTTTTCCAAGCCTAACTGCCTCATTTCTTTCTCAACTCCATCTCTCCACCTAATCCTTTGTCTTCCCCTCGTTCTTCTCCCTTCCACCTGACTCCTTCATGCCACCTCCATAGGATCAAGTTCCTCCATCCTGGTCACATGAGCCTACCACCTCACACGTGCCTCTCTTGCCTTCTCCAAAACTGACACAACTCTTGCCTCTGCTCTAATGTCATCATTCCTCCTCCTCTCTCTCTGACATTCCCATCAGCCATCGCAGCATCCTCATCTCTGTCCTCTCCAGCTGTTTCTCTTCATTCTTCCTCAACGCCCAGGCTTCTGCGCCATACAGCAATATAATAGCAAATTTTGGAAGATGGCTTTAGGTCATTCCTCCATCTACCTCACACACCCCAAAGGGGGTGCTTTCCCCGGTTTGGAAAGTACTGGTTTACAAGAACATTGCCAACCGAGTCCAAACCCAACATAGTCATTGGTATTGACACATTCTATCAGTGACGTTTTTTTGCTCTTGGTTCAGTTAATAATATTTGTTTATCCAGACAAATGTTAGAACCCGTAGTACTAGATTGATGCATGAAGTG
The DNA here is from genome assembly GCF_032717465.1 of Coenobita brevimanus. Taxonomy (NCBI): domain Eukaryota; kingdom Metazoa; phylum Arthropoda; class Malacostraca; order Decapoda; family Coenobitidae; genus Coenobita; species Coenobita brevimanus. Next base: position 28,123,863 of record NC_137037.1, read on the forward strand.
TGTCGGAAACTCAGTAGAATAGAATAGTTGGGTTGAAGAACACTTCTTGTTTAAATGTAATGTGACAAATAAGTCCTTCCTTCGCTCTAATTTCCAGAAAGAATTACCATTCAGCTATATTCACCTCAACTGTGAGTTGTATGAGACAATAAGTATGTGATATTATCTCAGTGTGTGTGGAAGGAGTGGGCGGAGAGCAGAACTGCCTGCCAAAATTTAATGCGTTTGGGTGAGTGTGTGTAATTCACCGGGTCGGTCAGGATAATGTGATTGGTGTGATCGTCAGCTCATTACCCTCCAGGAAGGGAGCTGAGAGCTCATATAGTCCGATCTAGGGCAAGGCTATGACCTTCACACACGCACACAACCATTCCCTCCCTGAAGAGGAACAGCAACCTCCTAATTCGTTAGTGAAACTTTTCGCACCCGATCCGGCGCGAAACCCCATCTTACTAAGCGGAAAGGCGAAAGCATTACCACTATGCCAGTTGTGTGTGTGTGTGTGTGTGTGTGTGTGTGTGTGTGTGTGTGTGTGTGTGTGTGTGGAGGCTGGTTAGAACAATTGTGTGGACGGGGCGACCGCTACTGTTAGCACATTTAACGAAAATTTCGTAAAACGTTAGGTGCATGGACAATTTGTAGCAATGCAGTATTACATAGTGATGGTAATTTTGTGTGTATCGTGTGTATTGTGTCAAATATATCACCATCTTTAATAGCTACATTGTCAGTATTCACTTTAGATGACAACTGAAAAATAGACTGATTGTATCTCATTCCTGCCAACCGAATGGTTACCAGTGTGACTGCATGTAACGTAATCTACTGAGGGTGTCAGAGAGAGAGAGAGAGATTTTGCACATTTAATACTCGTATAATCACGCACGGATGCACATAAGCATAAAGTTATATAAGCCTATTAAGATATGAGGGATTGGCCCTAAGAAAGTATTGACTGGGGTATGCTTAAATTTATAGTCTGGTATGAAGGCCAGGCTCATCCATCCGTAAGCAGGGTACGTGCCTATACGACTATGAAAGGATAACAAATTACGCCGTCAGTCTAAAGGATGTATTTTCCTTATTCTGCCAGAGTTCGGTCTTAGCAGTAGTTGACTTATACATATATAAAATGGACTATTACAGGATGCTAGATTTGGTATTCAATACAAGTTGCAAAGAAAGTTACAGTAGGCCCTATCTTTGTTAAGCAACTTGCATGAGAAGCAGCTGAAATCAGTTCTAAATATTTGTAAATTCTTGGTCAACAATAGAAAGCTTTCCGATGAGGGGACAGAATGATGGAGGCGAAGGATAAGGTTAGGTATTGGCAATACCTATTTCCTTAGGTATTGAACTTATTCCATCAAATACTGAACCATCATTAGCAGCCTGTTGCCACTACATTTTTATTATTAATAGAAAAATCGTATTAGAATGATTATCTACGCAGCGTTTGTTGACACACTTAATGGCTACTTAACCTCTCCCTAACACTCACCTATCCCCACCACCACTCCCGTCCCTCATCACTCACCTTCCCCGCAACTCCCATCCCCTGCTTGACCCCCAGCACTGTTAACCAGATCATTCCCGTCTGTCGCTGCTGCTGCCATCTACACAGTGTCCCGCGCGGAAATTTCTCCAACTTTACACCACAGGTTTAGCTAGTTCGCTGGGAAAACGTAACCACAAAAATTTCTATTTTCCTATGTTTGTTTCTTCATGCCAATGAAGCAATGAAAGCATAAATATTTTACCTAGATGTTCAGTTTTCCACATATATTAAATTTTGTAAATATATTTCCTCCCTTACAGGGGCGTAGCCAGGATTTTGGAGTGATGGGGGCCAAGTCATATCAGTGGCTTCCAACCTTTCGAGTTATGACCCTTCAGAGCTTCCAAATGGCTGTCACGGAGGCCTGCAGTGACTTCTGTGACCTTTTTAGAAGAAATCAGAATATTTTCTAGTGTTTCATACAACTTATTCACCTATGAGCGGGGGGCCATTGCCATGTGGCCCAGCGGCGTTTCTAGCCCCACTAAAGTGGGAGGGCCACCTGGGGTCAGATAAACTATCTGTAGTAGCAAGAAGGGTAGTGAGCAGACTCGAATGAGAGCCGCTTTCAAGAAGGAATGTTAGTGAAAACTGTTCTCTTAATTAGTTGGAATGACCGTAAGAAGTATTTGGAGCACTTATGGAAGCAAAATATATAGGCTACATGTACAGGTATTTTATATTTCTGAATATTATTTGCTTCCCACCTCTGTATCCCGAAACCCTTTCAGTCTCTTGTATAATTATCTTGAAAAATAGGTAGTCCCCCTCGACTGTTGACGAGAAGTGAAAGATGAATATGTTGTGTATGGAACGTTTGGGCACGTGTAAAGCTCGGAGAGAAGTGCGAAAATTAGTCTTCCGAAAACCAGCTTTCGCATAAGGAAGATACAGCTATCCATGAGTACGTTGGCACTGAGAAAGTATGCAACACCATACACTGTATCTTCAAAACCGTACTTTCAAACGTTTAAAAACTTAAAACTTTTAAAAGCTGTAACATCGGTGCGCAGGGCCATAGAGAGCTATGACCGAGCCTTGGAGTGCCTTGAAAACATTTGACATGGGCCAGAAAAAGAAGCAAAATTGTCACAACCCTTGTGTGGGCCCTGGTCCCTCCATACTCTTGAGTTTTGGCCCTGGGAATTACCCCATTGCCCTCTTCTCTCTTTCATTCAACTCATGTGCGATAATCAACTTAAATTCGTTTAAAAAGTGTTGAGTATCGCATCGATACATAATCTGCAACTGGGTGATTGGGGTACTAGTGCACTCACTCGAGGGGCTGAGACGCCTGTGAAAACTGACCAGCAGTCCAGCATCTGCAGGCTGCAGCTACTGTGAAAACTGACCAGCAGTCCAGCATCTGCAGGCTGCAGCTACTTTTCATTCATTCAGCAGACACATAAATTCTTGGTCTTGGTCTCAGAGGGTCTGGTCTTGGTCTTGGTCTCGAGGTGTCTAGTCTTGACTACAACACTGCCATGTACTCTCAACCCGCACTAGACCTTCACCCACTCTCTCATCATGTAGCCTATTCAGACCCAGTATGTCATACTTACACACTTCGTCATACACCTCAGTCTTCTTATGCTTCACCATCCAGTCATCTCAACACGCACTCTCATCTTGTATTCGGTATACTATCTTCAAATTTGTGTGATTCATTTTACACTTTATTCAACTCGGACTCATCGTCTAACACACTCTCAAACCCGCATTCAGACGTTATGCGCTGCCTCACACACTCACATCTTTAATTCAGCACCGAGCCTTCAACGTCGCGCACCCTATTATGAAACTTTCACTCAGTCATTCACAATGCATTTCATCAACCCCACGCAATCTCATCCGGACCTCTCAAGTACTCTTCTTCACGAGACATACCTTATTCATTCACTCTCTCACCCAACCAGCACTTACTCACTCATTCTACTCGCTCAGATCACTCACTCTCTCATTCACAAACTTAATTCTATCGTATTCTCAGTCATTCTTTCTCATTATCGCAATTACTCACTCACTGTCACTTAGTTTATTGACACTCACACCCTGATTAAGTCACTAATTTAATTCACTAACTTTAACCCAATCTCCAACTTATCCACCACACGAGACATACACTCAGCCAAATCGTCGATCTCACACACACACACACACACACACACACACACACACACACACACACACACACACACACACACACACACACACACACACACACACACACACACACACACACAATAATAACAGAAAGGCAGTTCGGTTTTAGAAAGGGAAAATCATGTGTTACTAATCTTTTAAGCTATTGTGATACGGCTGCAGAAACACTAAAGAAAAGAGAAGGATGGGTGGACAGTAACTATTTGGATTTCAAGAAGGCATTTGATAGAGTACCCAGAGATGTAAAATGTACCCTGCTTTGACACTTAAGTAAAAGTTACTCAAAGTACAAGTGGAAGTACCCAAAGTTAAATGTACTCAAGTGAAAGTAAAAATGCACATTGTTCATGAAGTACTCAAGTAGTGAAAGTAAAAAGTAACTATTAAACTGTCTATCGTCTCAGAGATTACATACAAATTATAAACTAGTTATTTGGTAAATGAACGTAGAGGATGGAAGTAATGCGAGTATAAGTGGCTGGGGAATGGCTGGGAGAAGGAGGGAGGTGAGAAGACAGGAAGAAATCAGTAGGATAGAAGTTGTGGAAGCAATGAAGAAAGTTAAATCGGGGAAAGCCCCAGGAATTGATGGAGTGTGTGGTGAAATGCTAAAGCATGGGGGAGAGATAGTAGTAGAATGGATGTGGAAGATGTGCAGATTGGCCTGGGAGGAAGGTAGAGTCCCGGAGGATTGGAAGTCAGGTATAATTATTCCCTTGTACAAAGGAAAAGGGGAAAAAGAAGTGTGTGGTAACCATAGGGGCATTTGTCTTCTTAGTATAATAGGAAAAGTGTATGGTAGGATACTTATTGACAGAGTTAGAGAAAGAACAGAGAAATTAGTTGGAGAAGAACAGGGAGGCTTTAGGAAGGGAAGAGGTTGTGTAGATCAGATATTCATTCTCAGATCTTTAGTGGAAAAGTTTCTAGAGAAGGGAAAGAAGTTGTATGCGGCATTCATGGATTTGGAGAAAGCATATGACAGGGTGGATAGACAAGGATTGTGGAAAGTGTTAAGAATATATGGAGTAGATGGAAAGTTGTTGAATGCTGTGAAGAGTATGTACGATGGTGCGAAGGCTGCAGTGCGTGTGGATGGTGAACTAAGTGAATTTTTCTCTTTGAAGGTTGGGTTGAAACAGGGATGTGTCATGTCTCCATGGTTGTTCAATCTGTACATGGATGGGGTAATAAAAGAGGTACAAGGTAGGGTAGTGGATGTTGGAGTGGCCATGGTGAGAGAGGATAGTGTTTGGAAACTCCCTGTACTGTTGTTTGCAGATGATACTGTGTTGTTGAGTGAAGACGAAGGAGAGCTGCAAGGCTTGGTGGATGAGTTTGGAAGAGTGTGTAAGAAACGGAATCTAAAGGTGAATGTAGGGAAGAGTAAAGTGATGGTCTTTGAGAGAGGTGAAGTCAGTGAATGCACAGCGAGGTTGGATGGTGAGGAATTGGAAAATGTGAGTACGTTTAAGTACTTGGGTAGTGTGATGAGTAAGGATGGAGGTTTGGAGGGTGAAGTGCTTGAAAGGGTACAGCAGGGAAGAAAGGTTGCTGGTTCCTTGAAAGTAGTGATAAGAAACAGGGAAGTGAGCATGGAAGTGAAAAAGTTACTACATGACAGTATTGTGATACCAACTCTAACGTACGGAAGTGAAGCTTGGACGTTGTTGGAAGGACACAAGTCAAGAGTGAGAGCAGTGGAAATGAGTTATTTAAGAGGAGCCTGTGGAGTCACATGGAGAGACAGGCTGACGAATGAGGATATAAAGGAGCGTTGTGGTGTTGATGTGGATGTGATAGGAAGCGTTATGAGGAACACACTGAGGTGGTTTGGCCTTGTGGAGAGGATGGAGGGTGAAAGACTGACGAAGAGAGTGTATGTGAGTGAGGTGGAGGGGGAAAGAGGGAAGGGGAGGCCGAGGATGAGATGGAGGGATGGGGTGGAGAGGTATATGAGAGAGAGGGGTGTGAGCTGGGAGCAGGGGAGTGAAATGGCGGGGGACAGGGCGACTTGGAGGCGATTTGTTTGTGGCCACCCCAAACGGGATTGAGGCGTCTGGCAACAGATAGATAGATAGAAAAAGACACAAAGGAACTGAACATATTTATTGACATATCTTTTGATTATGTTTGATCAGCAACTAATTCTCAGAAATACGGCTATCCAATAATAAGTGAGTGAGCACACTTACAACGAGGTCTTACTGTATTAATTCCTGTAACTATAATCACTATATATAGGCTAAATCTACAGTAAGTTTAAAAATATGGGTACTTACCTGCACGAGTTTCTTCAAATTTGAAGAGGAATTGCTATATGCAGTCACCTCTGTAATTTTGGGTGCACACAGCAAACACTGCAGCTTCACTGATTTTCCCTCAGTCTTCTTGTATTTAAAGATTCCAAGTATGGCCAAGGGTGGGAATCACCACTATCTATTTCACTGGTTGTGGAAGTCATGGTGTGATGGTGGTTACAGCAACAATGTAAACAACTGAAGGCGGGAGGGATGATAGCGTGGCTGTATCGTTTGGGCAATATGAAAGGACGCATGTGATTGGTTCAAACATGATTAAGCGCCTGTGATTGGTCAGCTTCAGACTTTCTGTTGTTCTACCTCCTGTAATACGCTGAAATCGATTCCTGACTCTGAGATGTAAGGAGTAATGACTTCCATTTTTTCAATTGTAGTGAAGTAATAGAAAACAATACTTAAGTAAAAGTGAAGATACTGAAAATGTTGAGCACTTTTTAAAAAGTAAATACTGAAAAAGTCACTTAAGTATGGTACTCAAGTATTTTTACTTCGTTACTTTAAAACACTGAGAGTACCACACCAAAGACGTACATGGAAACTGTACCATCAAGGAGGAATTCAAAGTAATCTGTACAGTTGGATGCAAGATTTTCTCTGAAAAAGGGAAATGAGGACCGTACTAAGGAGAAATTACTCATCATGGAGAGAAGTGGCTAGTGGAGTCCTACAGGGCTCAGTGTTTTTGTTTTTGGTATATGTAAATTATATATGCAGAACATTTGAAATGGAAGCTAACTAAATATGTTTGCTGATGATGCAAAAACACAAAGGAGAATTACAAACACAGACTCATGAAGAGAGCTACAAAAAGAATTAAATAAGCTTCATGAAAGGAGCAATAGATGGCATAAGAAATTCACTGTGGAGACATGCCATGAAATCAAGTTTGGTAAAAGTGAAAAAAGACCACACTGGGATTATAAGCTAGGAAGTTCAACCCTACACATATCAGAAAATGAGAAGGCTCGAGGGGTGATTATTAACAAACTATCTTCGGTTGACCACATCAGTGAGAGAGTACAAAACTTTTTTTTTTTTTTTTTTTTTAAATGCAAGAAAGAAGGAACAAAAGGCCTGGAGCTCGCAAGTTTGTTCCCTGCAAGGAAAATCAAAAACAAGAAAACAGAGAGCCAAATACACGACCCTTTCATTTCATTTCGAGATGCCTGGACACACTGCATTTGAAAGACTGGAGGCATAGGCAGCAAGAAATAAAGACAGAGGGAGACAGTTCCAGAATTGACCTGTTACATAATTATATGAAGGACTGGGAGTAACGGTCAACTCTTGCAGTAGAAAGTGCAACAAAACAGCGAACAGACAGAGGGTGACGGAAGCCAGTGACAGAAGGAGAGTTAATACGAAAAGCCTTTGATTCCACTCTGTTTAGGAGAGCTGTATGTGGGGGACCTCCCGACACGTGAGAGTTGTACTCTAGACAGTGGTGAAAAAAAAAAAAAAAAAGATGAAAAAAGTCAACAACTGTGCAGGGGTAAAGAAGACACAGAGTTGGCTTACCAAGTCCAATCGCTTGAAAGCAATTTTTACAAGAGAGGAAAGTCGATTATTCCAGGATAAATCCCGCGAAAATTAAATCCCAGGTATGTATAAGGATGACACAGGATTGAGCTGGATATTATTAAAAATTAGAGGATACTCCCGCGAATGATTTTCTTTGAAAGATGTAAAAACTGAGTTTGGGTGCATTAAAAACAGCAAGATTCGTTTTACCCCAATCAGAGATATGTGCCAAGTCGGACATTAGGCGTGCCATAGCCTCACCCCGTGTTTGCTGAAGTTACTAATGAGATGGACGTGAGAGAAGTGAATGGAAAGGCGAAGGGCCAAGTCATCAGTGTATGAGTAGATAGGGTTAGATTTACAACTTAGAAGGTCATTGATGATTAAAATGAGGAGAGTTGGAGATAGGAAAGAACCCTGAGGAACACCACTATTGATAGCTCAAGAAGAACGGTGGCCGTCTACAAGTGCAGCTATAGAGCGACCAGAAAGGAAGCTAGATATGAAGCACAGACAGAAGGATAGAAACCATAAGAGGGCAGCTTGGAAGTTAAAGCCTTATGCCAAACTTGAGAGAAAGCCTTTGAGATGTCACGTGCAGTGGCGAAGCTTTTGCCAATGTCCCATAAAGGAGTATGACCAGGAGTCTTAAATGTGAGAAGATCACCAGTGGAGATTCCCTGGCGGAACCCATAGGCCTACTGTCGATCAGGAAGAAGGTTGTAATAGGAAAGGTGCTTTTTTTTGTTAAGAATAGGCTTAAAAACTTTTGAAATACAAGAAGTTGAAGCAACAGGGCGATAGTTTGAGAGCTGGGAATGGTCACCCTTCTTTGGGACAAGCTAAATGGGAGCAACCTTCTAGTAGGAAGGAAAGGTACAAGTTGACAGCCAAAGGTGAAATAGTTTACCTGGGCAGGGTGTTAGCAGAGAAGCACAGTTTTTGAGGACAACAGGAGGGACCCCATCAGGTCCATATCCCTTGTTAATACTGAGGCCAGTGATGACAGAAAATACTTCATCTGAAGAAATTCTGATACCAGCCATGAGGAAGTCAGAGGGGGGGATGTGATGGAGGAACAGCACCAAAATCAACTAAGGTGGAACTGGAGGAGAAAGTCTAAGCGAAGAGTTCTGATTTATCAGGAAAAGAAATGGCTACAAGCCATCAGAGTGGAAGAGAGGAGGGAAGGATGATGACGTAAAGTTGTTAGAGAGGTCTCGGGCAGGGTGCCAGAAGGAGCGAGAAGAATTCAAGTTGAAGAGTTCAGAGCATTTAGTACGAATGAAATTATTTTTTAGCAGAGCGAAGGACAGACTTAGCACAATGCCGGGCAGAAACATAAAAGAGATGAGATTCAGGGGTGGTTTGGCTCTGTTACCTCTTGTAGGCCTTCTCCTTGTTGTGGACAGCATTAGAAGAAGCATGACTAAACCAAGTTTTTTTTTTTTTTTTTTTCATTAGTCAAAGGATATGCGAATGGAGTGTATGCTTCCATGCGCGAGAGTATAGACTCCGTACCGTGCAAGGCACACACAATGGCTTTCGGTCATGGAAGCAATAATCATTCTAAGGAAAATAAAAGAAGTATTGCTGAGGGCCTCCCAATCAGCAGCTCTAGTGCCACAACCAACGCTTTCTGGGAAGGGCCACAGGCCTTACTGGTGCTATAGGACAGGTTAAGGTGAAAAGGTTGTGATCGGGGGAGCCCAATGGAGAGAAAAGGTTAACAGTGTAAGCAGAAGGATTAGTTGTAAGGAAGACGCCAGGTATGTTGGAACTCTCTCCAAGGCAGTCAGAGATACGGGTAGGGTGCTGTACAAGCTGCTCTAGGTCATTAAGGATATAAAGTATGTAGGCTTGTTCACCAGGTGGATCAGTGAATGGAGAGAAGAGCCAAGGTGTCACGGGGTTTTTATAATATCACTGGGTTTTTAAATAAATGCTTAAATGTTATTTGATTGATATTAATATTCAATAATATTAAAGAGCAGGGACAATGATTGTCTTGCTAAATCAAGCAACGATTCTCTAAGAACGAGAATTTATAAACTTTCTCGACAGTACACAGCAGAGACTAATCACTCAATTGCTGTTTATTAGTACTGTAGCCTCTGGAGAAAGTTACTTCACCCCTGACAATAAATAACTAATACTAATAACAGTATCAGGTTCTTGCTGATGCTTAACTCCTAGAAGGCACAACGGATTTTAAGTTTAATACAAGACTGGTCTAAGTACCAGTTATGAAAGCAAACGTTTATGCAAGCTAGGAGCTATATGGAAAATAAGCTTAATTATGGAGAAATGAAACAAGAGTTTACATTACATTAAGCTCTAGAAAAAGAACTGTTAAATTTATTGATTACAAAAAAATAAATTTAACGTTACAATTCAAAATCAGATTAATGAGATCGCACTCACTCACTCACGCAAAAGCTAAATACTTACACCTAGGAAAAAAAACCTTCATTAAACTCTTAAGACTAGGAAAATACAAAAATGAAATACTGGTCGATGAATGCTTTGTATCACCCAATTCAAGGTAGGAGCACTGGAGACTGTGGTCTGAGCCTGGCTGACTTCTCACTTGTTGGAGCACAGATCCTTCCTCCGTCAGAGCAAACACTGGACTGAGTAAGTCGTGGGAAAAAAAGGGGAGCAGTAGGCTGCATTTTTCTAACGGTCGAGTGAGTGAAACGCGCCCAAAACAAATCGCTCAGCGGAAGCGCTAATGTCTCACACAGAGACGATCACGTATGACAATGAAAAATTGATTTGACAAAGCTTCCGTCCGAATGAGCGGTTAACTGAACGATAAACAGTGAGTTTTCCACTAATAGTTCGTGGCTTCTCACAAAAGGGAAATGTTGCGAATTTGATTCGTGACATTACGCCCCTACAAAATCAAATTTTTTCCTTATGGGAAAAAATTTGTGGATATATATATATATATGTACACATCCTAACTCAGTCACACAAGATTCACACTGTGGTGTGTGTGCTACCATGCTACAGGAGAAAGTCACAGTCGCCAGTGAGCGAAAAAAAAAACTCGTATTTACGTTAATAGAAGCAAGCTTGAGGGAAAAACTCCGTGACGACGATGAAAATCCTGTCCTCAGGTCAAACTGAGCGAAAAGTCGCTACATTTACATTGACAACTAATTGTTGTGTAGCGTGGTGTATGTAATACACAGTGTAGGTGGGACAGTTGTACTGTAACTGTACCTACGTGTAAAATGACAGTAAATAATAACATGGTGACGACGAAGGCAGAGGAGAAGAGGCGGCAGCGTGCGGCAGGCAATCAGCTGGCCCGCACAGCAAAACTGCTACACCCATTGCTGTACCTGCAAAACCAATTAAGGTGGAGCATCAAAAGTGTCAGTGAGACAAAATTCTTATTAAGTTACAATTACTCTCTCTGCCTAGCAATCAGTACATGCTATGAAAAATACGCTCTGGCTGAAAAATACAAGTGACAGCCTAAGCTTCGTACATGCGAGGTCGCCATTAATTATAGCACACGATTAGTGTCGGCAAGTTGAGAATCCTTGTGCAAACTCGGGTCTTCCATAGCCTCGAACTGCACACGGGTCCTCAACCTGTGCCTTAACCTACAGTCCTTATAATAGTATCGGAGAGCTGAGAATCCTTGTGCAAACTCGGGTCTTCCATAGCCTCAAGTCACCTCACTTTCCCCTTAACCTACAGTACTTATATTAGTATCGGGGAGCTGAGAATCCTTGTGCAAACTCGGGTCTTCCATAGCTTCAAGTCGCCTCTGCAGAGTTCTCACTTCCCCCCTTAACCTACAGTACTTATATTAGTATCGGGGAGCTGAGAATCCTTGTGCAAACTTGGGTCTTCCATAGCCTCAAGTCGCCTCTGCGGAGTTCTCACTTCCCCCTAAACCTACAGTGCTTATATTAGTATCGGGGAGCTGAGAATCCTTGTGCAAACTCGGGTCTTCCATAGCCTCGAGTAGCCTCTGCGGAGTTCTCTCTCGAACTTCCCCCTTAACCTACAGTACTTATATTAGTATCGGGGAGCTGAGAATCCTTGTGCAAACTCGGGTCTTCCATAGCCTCAAGTCACCTCTGCAGAGTTCTCACTTCCCCCTTAACCTACAGTACACGTGTATGTACAGGCCCTGGACATACTGTGTCCTGTGGGGCCAACAAGTGAGACGTCAGGTCTACACTTTTGACTGGGAACCAGGCTGGTCCTTGGATTACTCAAATCTCTGAGGATGCCTATCACGGAACCCAGCATGCAACAACTGCCCATGTTAGTCAGCAGTTAGCAGGCGAGACATCAGGTCTGCACCTACGTTATCACTTCCCTTGATGTATCTCACAACAAGATTAAACTGCTGTAAATAGTGTCCAGCGTGTCAATCTTCCATTAGCCGTCTTGGTCGTGCTAAGACTAGTGAATGGCATATGGTCAGTTTCCAGAACAAATGATGCCCCAAATAAATAATAATAATATTTTTTAACACCATCAACCACAGCCAAGAGTTCCTTCTCAACAGTACTGTAATTCCTCTCGGCGGGTTTTAGCCTACGGCTGTGGTATGCCACTGGGAAGATTCCACCTTCCGATTCCTGCATCAATACGGCACCTACTCCATCTTGTGAAGCATCAGTGTGCAGTATGAAAGGTTTGCTGGAATCAGGCAACTGCAAGATAGGCTCCTTGCACAACATATTCTTGAGGGTGGCAAAAGATCTTTCTTGTGCTTCTCCCCATTCAATGGTGTTTGGAGCATATTTCCGTAGCACTTCGTACAACGGTTGGGCAATGAAAGCAAAGTTGGGGATAAAACTCCTATAATATCCCACTAGGACAAGAAATGCCCTAACCTGTTTCTTGGTCACGGGTCTCGGGGCTTCTCTAACCTTCCTGATCTTGTCACCCTGACACCTGCAGTGATTGTTGCCAACAATATGACTGAGGAACTCCACCTCACTGTGAGCAATCTTGCATTTGCTAGGCTTCACAGTCATGTTGAAACTCTGGAGTCTACTGAAGACAATTTCCAAGAGTCTGAGGTGCTCCTCCAATGTGGCAGAATGAACGAGGACATCGTCAACGAACATCTCTACTCCTACAATACCATGGAGCACTTGTCTCATGGCACGATTGAATACTGTTGGGGAATTGGTAAGTCCAAATGGGAGGACTTTATACTGGTACAACCCCCAAGGAGTAGCAAAGGCAGTGAACTGACGACTCTCAGGATGAAGGGGAATCTGGAAGAATCCCTTCGCTAGGTCGAGCTTCGTGAAATATCGTGACCCTGCCAGCTTGGAGAAGATGGCAATATGGTCACCCATTGGCTCAGCATCCACTTTGGTGATTGCATTGAGCCTTCTATAGTCGCCACAAATCCTGACTCCACCATCTTTCTTGCGGACTACTACCATTGGACTACAGTAAGGAGATGAGGACTTTTCGATAATGCCTGCAGTCTCCATGTCAGCAATTTCCTTATCTACTGCACCCTGTAGTCGCATGGGAATCGGATATGGCTTAACCTTTATAGGAGCATTGCTGGTCAACTCAATTTTATGACACGCAACCTTTGCAAGTCTAGGCTGGTCTGAGAAGACAGCATACTGACATAGCAGTGACCATAAGGCATTTTGGTCCCCTACTGCTAAGTCAGGGTTAAGTAAAACATCTCCGACAGTCTCTTCCTGATGGGACTGAGCGGTTAAGGGCTCGTCATCATGGTCATCAGCTGGGATCACCGCAGCTGACCCGGTTTCTTCAAGTGGCTGGTCACTATCATCAGCTACTCGTAGGCCAGTCTCCTTGGGGTCTGACTCATGATAAGCCTTCAACATGTTAATGTGGAACCTTTTACGAAGATTCCCCATCTGTATTATGTAGTTGAGGTCTGAAATGCGCTCTACTACATCGAATGGACCCTTCCACTGCGCCAACAACTTGTTCTGGGTAGTGGGGAGTAATACCAAGCATTTATCGCCTGGACTAAACTTCCGAAGCTTTGCCTTCTTATCGTAATAAGCCTTTTGAACTTCACGCGCCTTGATCAGTTCTTCCTTAGCTAACTCGCACGTCGACTGGAGGCGGTCAGCCAAATCTTCATCGTCCCATAACTCACGAAGGACTTGAAGTGGGCCCCAGACCGACCTCCCATACACCAGTTCAAAGGGTGAGAATTTCAATGAATGCTGTGAGGCTTCTCGATAAGCAAATAGAAGAGAAGCAATGAACCGCGGCCATTCCTTTGGCTGTTCGGCGGTCATGTGCCTCAACATCTTCTTGAGAGTTCCATTGAACCTCTCACACAACCCGTTACACATGGGATGATACGGCGTAGTTCGTAAGCCTCAGATGGACAGCAACCTGAACGCTTCGCTCATCATTGCCGAAGTGAACTGCGAACCCCGGTCACTTAAGACCTCCTTAGGGATACCTACATGACAGAACACTTCAATTAATGCCTCAGCAACAGTGACGACCTCTATATTCTTAAGGGCCACGGCTTCAGGCCACCGTGTGCTGAAATCAACAATAGTGAGGATATACTTTGATCCATCACTAGCCCTAGGGGAGATTGGCCCAACTATGTCAACTGCTACTCTCTCGAACGGTTCAGAGATTATGGGCATTGGCTTCATTGGCGCAGGACGGACACGTCGCCGGTCAGTGGTACGCTGACACACATCACAGGAACGTACGAGCCTCGTTATTTCCCGTCCCATTCCTGGCCAGAAAAAGTCAGCATGGATGCGGTCAGAGGTCTTCTTTTGACCCATGTGACCTCCCATCGCTGAACAGTGACCTAATTCAAACACTGCTCGGCGATACTTTGCAGGAACGACAAACTGCAGTCGAACCTCACCCTGGGGTGTCTGTGACTCACGGTACAGCCGTCCTCACTTACAAAGGAACCTGGCTTGTCCTCCCCGTGAATACTTGATCACTTTACCCTCCAGCTTCTTGCGCACTGAGGCAAGTGTCGAGTCAGTCTGTTGCTCTTGGACAACATCTTGACTACGAATCAGATCTTGCGGCGTTGCAACGGTCAACGGAGTGACGCGATTTGGAGCCTTGGCCATGGCTCGTGTTACCGCAGCAGCCGAAGTCCGAGTAGCAACATCTACGGCGCAACTATTTTTGATGCCAGGTATGTTGCCTAATTTGAGGTCAAATAAAGGTTCTGGCATGACAACTGCAGCTGTCAGGCCAGTGAAAAATGGAGACGCCACCTGGATACGTGCCTCAGGGAACAATCTCACTGATCCATCAATAAGTCTAACTTGGATCTGTCAACCTGTATACTCATCAGGCCGAACTAAACTCTGCTTAACAGAGCAACCTGAGGAACCATTGTCCCTCAGGACATTTACAGAAACACCTCCCACAGACCCTGGCTGAACAAGAAAGGCAGTGTTGTTGGTGGAAGGGTCTGAGGAGGTAGCAGCCAGTCATTCATGAGACTGCGGAACAACCGATGCAGCAAACGTGGCGCCCTGGGAACTAGGTGTCTGAGGAGAGTTCATGGTCGGAGGGGGACTTGTGAACTGTTGGGAAGTACCTGTACTGGTAGAGATGGCACCACCGGGTACTTGTGGAATGAAGGCTGCATTTGTCTCCTGCCTCCGATACACTAATTGACCTGACTGAGAGTTACGTGGCTTGTCCTTGTATTGCTGCTGCTGCTTGGGGAACTGCTGTTGGTTGGGGTGCTTGTTGTACCGCTTCCAAGCAGGCTGCTGTGTATTTTGCCCCTGGTCCTTCTGCAGTTTGCTTGGACCTTGGCCATTACTCTGAGAACGGCCTTGGTGCTGGGATTCAGTCTGAGATGATTTCCCAGATTTATCAGGTTTTCTGTTCCAGGTGTTTTGCTTACGAGTTTGATACCCGTATGCAGTAAAGAATGCGTCAGCCTTTTCTGCCATTTGGCTGGCATCTTTCACCTGGCAGATCTTAAGCTGTGCTATGAGCTCAGCAGGCCACGACCTCTCTAGCTGTGTACGTAGCATAAGGTCAATTATCCCCTCACGCGTGGAAGGAGTTTCATCTTTCTCCATCCACTCACCTAGGTAAGCAGTGAGACGGTCGAGGAACTGAACAGCTGTCTCCTTGTCTTGGAGACGAGCTCGCATGAACTGAACTTTGGCGTCGTCTACTGTGAGACCATATGCCTTAATGAGTGCAGCTTTCATCATCTCATATGTGAGATTGTCTCCACGAATTCTGTGGAGAATATCGAGGGCAGGGCCCTCAAATAAACTAAGAAATTGGATCCGCTTAGCTGCCTCATCCAGTTGATACATGTCTGCCATGTCCTCAAAACGAGCTATGTACGGCTCGATTCGCTCGCTTTCCTTGTATGAAGGAAGCTTGATGCGTGGGGTCGCCAGGACATGTGCAGGGAGCTTGGACCAACTGCACCAGACGTGTCTGAAGCCAAGGAATCTCGCTTGAGCTTCATCATTTCATATTCGTGTTTTTCACGTGCTTCTCGCTCGGCACGTTCCTGCTCTCGTTCTCTCTCGCGTTGTTCACGCTCGTATTCGCGCTGTTCTTGCTCTTGTACTAGCTCGAGTTCGCGTTGTTTTTGATCGTGTTCGCGCTGTTGTCGCTCTTTTTCTAACTCGAGCTCGCGTTGTTTTTGCTCGTGTTCACGCTGTTCTCGCTCGTATTCGCGCTCCTTTTCGCGTTCCTCACGCTGTTCTCGCTCGTATTCGCGCTGTTCTCGCTCGTATTCGCGTTGTTCTCGCTCACGTTCACGAGCCTCTTTCTCACGTTCTTGCTCGTAATTAAACCGTGAGAGAACGTAACTCTGTATTTTCTCTGGGTCTGTGAGACCCATATCTTTGGCTTCCTGTACATAAGCACTGGCTGCCATGATGCTAGTTCAATTTACTAAGCAAACCGAAACTGAGTACTGACTGCTTTGCAAACGAATGCTAATAACACAAATAAAGAATACAGACACAAACTAGTGGTGACCAGTCTTATCTAGTTAACTGGCAAAGATTAAAGCAAAAATGCAAATAACTGAGAACTCAATAATTAACACAATGGGTACGGCGGCTACCCAGGCGCGAATAAAATCGTCTAGCGTTACCAAGAATAAAGTACTAATTAGAGTTAAGTACTCTATGAATTAATAAAGCAAAAATTCACTTGCTAAATTAACGGTAAACACCAGTAAACTTGTGCCTATAAACTTTAATTATAAATACCTAAATATGAACGAGTGAGCACTATCTCGTGAATAGCTTTAGAGCTAGGAGCTAATATCCTGGAATGAGGTCGCCAATTGTCACGGGGTTTTTATAATATAACTGGGTTTTTAAATAAATGCTTAAATGTTATTTGATTGATATAAATATTCAATAATATTAAAGAGCAGGGACAATGATTGTCTTGCTAAATCAAACAACGATTCTCTAAGAACGAGAATTTATAAACTTTCTCGACAGTACACAGCAGAGACTAATCACTCAATTGCTGTTTATTAGTACTGTAGCCTCTGGAGAAAGTCACTTCACCCCTGACAATAAATAACTAATACTAATAACAGTATCAGGTTCTTGCTGATGCTTAACTCCTAGAAGGCACAACGGATTTTAAGTTTAATACAAGACTGGTCTAAGTACCAGTTATGAAAGCAAACGTTTATGCAAGCTAGGAGCTATATGGAAAATAAGCTTAATTATGGAGAAATGAAACAAGAGTTTACATTACATTAAGCTCAAGAAAAAGAACTGTTAAATTTATTGATTACAAAAAAATAAATTTAACGTTACAATTCAAAATCAAATTAATGAGATCGCACTCACTCACTCACGCAAAAGCTAAATACTTACACCTAGGAGAAAAACATCTTAATTAAACTCTTAAGACTAGGAAAATACAAAAATGAAATACTGGTCGATGAATGCTTTGTATCACCCAATTCAAGGTAGGAGCACTGGAGACTGTGGTCTAAGTAGAGCCTGGCTGACTTCTCACTTGTTGGAGCACAGATCCTTCCTCCGCCAGAGCAAACACTGGACTGAGTAAGTCGTGGGAAAAAAGGGGGAGCAGTAGGCCGCATTTTTCTAACGGTCGAGTGAGCGAATCGTGCCCAAAACAAATCGCTCAGCGGAAGCGCTAATGTCTCACACAGAGACGATCACGTATGACAATGAAAAATTGATTTGACAAAGCTTCCGTCCGAATGAGCGGTTAACTGAACGATAAACAGTGAGTTTTCCACTAATAGTTCGTGGCTTCTCACAAAAGGGAAATGTCGCGAATTTGATTCGTGACACAAGGGTGGTGGTAAGCATTGAAATCTCCTAGAATGGAGATTTCAGAGAAAGGCGAGATTGATGGGATGTGTTCCATCTTAGAAGTAAGGTAGTTGAAGAATTTTTCATAGTAGAATTAGGGGATAAGTAAACAGTACAGATATATTTAGTCAGAGAACGACATGATAGCCAAAGCCAGGGCAGAGAATTCAGAAGATACAAGTTCAGGAACATGAGAGCAAGATATGTCGTTGCATACATATTCACAACAGCCATCTTTAGCTTTGAAATGAGTGTAGAGAAAGGAGGAGGACACAGAAAACGGTGTGCAATCAGTCGCTTCAGAAAGATGAGTCTCAGTTAGGAAGAGAAGGTGAGGTTTAGAGGAGGAGAGGTGATACTCCATAGAGAGATAGCTAGAGGAAAGGCTGAGAATGTTACAGAAATGAAGAAGTGAGACGAACAGTGGTTCCAGGCATCTCGCTTCGTCGTCACCGGGAGAGGGGCAGATAGTGGGTCTTTAATGTCTCCCTGCCCCCTTTTGGGGACTCCGAGGCTTGTTGTAATGATGCCATTTTTATTTTTATTTCGAATAGGAGTGTAGTGTGTAATGTGCATGTAATTTGGTGTTGACAGTTGGAGCAACTTGTATGGAGAGCATGCTAGCCTACTCTCTCTGTTACTGAAACAATTAAAGAGTTCGAGAAAAGGGGATGGTCAGGAACTAGTCCCGAGGGCTGATGAAAAGGGAGCTCCAGCTCTCTATGTCATCAGCTTTCCGTCCACCTTGAAAGCAACGCCTTTTTCGACTGGGGCCACAGTCTACGCCTTGTACACATTGCTTGCTAATAGTATCATTCACTTATATAAATGAAGGCATGCTAAGAAAGATAATCACATAATTCATAAGATCAACCTTGGAGTATGCATCAGTAGTCTGGAATCCACATCTCAAAAAACACATAGATGAGATTGAAAAGGCACAAAGGGCTGCCACTAGATTGGCACCAAGCTTAAGGGATCTAAGCTATGAAGAAAGACTAGAAAAACTAAACCTACCAACATTACGAAAGAGAAGGAAAAAGGGAGACATGATTATGCTGTGTAAGTGCATCGCAGGAAACGAGAAAATAGACATAAATCAGTATGTAACCTATAGGGAAGCAACAGCATGAGGACACTGCAAAAGAAACTGCATAAAAAGAGAGGGGATAAAGACGTAAGGAAATTCGGTTTCCCAAATTGAGGAACTGATCAGTGGAATGTGCTGCCGAATGAAACAGTGTGTGTCAAAAATAATGATAAATTTAAGGATATGTATGACGAAAATGGTTTAATACACGAGACAGTACGAGCTTAGCTCATTCCTGTAAAGATACAATTAGGTAAGAACAATTAGGCACGAAAACACACACACACACACACACACACACACACACACACACACACACACACACACACACACACACACAAACCATTTCAAATCACATGCGACATTAAAATACTCTTTAAACTACTTTCAGTTACCCTCTCTCTCTCTCTCTCTCTCTCTCTCTCTCTCTCTCTCTCTCTCTCTCTCTCGAGGGTAATCATTAATAGTTTCATCTCATCATGACCAACTCACTGTGGGTATCCACCTCAAATGTGGAACATCATCACAGTTGGTAAACAGACACATAAATAAACGCGCCATTAAACCGTTGTGTGCGAGGGAGCCTTCAAACACTGAATCAGTTGGTATCGAAATGTATTGGAAAAATTTTCTTCATTATACTGCAAGGTTTTCATCATCTATCTATCTATCTATATACCTAGGCTGCTTCCCTCAAGGAAAGGGAGGTAGCCGAGACAGGACGACACACTCCCCATTTACTCATCCATTCAAACACATTCATTCGCATCTTAGCCCCAAAGGGGAGAAGGGACAGATCCTCACCGCACCACACCGCACAGGGGTCAATTGCACAGTGTAATCAGTGACATCCGCAGCAAGGCCCACCAGCAGAGCTGGTTTACCCCTGCCACATCATAATAGACCCATCCCCTTACCCACACCTGACCTGACTAGCTGATCAGACCGAAAGCAGGAGAATATCCCCTCAGGGCTGTGTCATCATTTATTCATTCACAATTTCTCTCCATTTATTTCTGTCACGCACAGCCAGTCTTCCTTGCTCAACAGACATCCCTCTCGCATCCAGTCTCTCTTCACACTGTCCATCCATCCTATTTGTGGTCTCCCTCTCAGCCCTACACCTCTCACATCAGATCTAGTTATCTTTTTCACCAATCTCTCATTATCCATTCTCTTCATATGCCCAAACCATCGCAAGACCTTCTGCTCATCTCCACCAGCCATCTCCCGAACAACTCCAGTTCTCTTTCGCACTTCATCATTTCACACCCGATCCATACGCGTCACTCCACACATACTCCTCAGACACCTCATCTCCATTACACTCAAACTTTTCCTCTCTGCTGCACCCATATTCCATATAACGCAGTCGGTACAACAACACCCTCATAGAGCCTTCTCTTTACATCCATTCTAAGTGAACGACATCTAAACACTTTTTTCATTCCTCCCAGCACCTTACCTACTTCATCCATTCTAAACTTCACTTCTGCATCTATTCTTCCATCCACAGCAACATGTGACCCTAAATATTTAAACCACTTTACCTCCTCAAGCAACTCACAATTCAAAATTATATTCATCCCGCTACCATCTACCAACCTCGTACACTTCATCACTTTACTCTTATTCTCATTTACTTTCAATTTCCTCCTTTCACACACCCTTCCAAACTCCTCTACCAACTGTCTCAATCTCTCCTCTGAATCAGCCACCAGTGCAGTATCATCTGGAAACAGCAGCTGCTTCAGATTCCACTCTCCACCATCAACATTCACCAGACTCAGACCTCCACCTAAAACTCTTGCATTCACCTCCCTTAGAACACCATCCATATAAATATTAAACAACCAAGGCAACATCACACATCCCTGTCGCGGCCCCACTCTCACGGGAAACCAATCACTCACAGCATTTCCCACTCTTACACACACTTTACTATTTACATAAAAACTTTTCACCCCTTTTAGTAACCTACCATCAAGTCCACACAATCTTAAAATAGTCCACAAAGCCTCCCTATCAATTCTTTTGTACGCTTTCTCTAAATCCATGAATGCCCAAAACACATCCTTGCCTTTTGCTAAATATGTTTCACACACTTGTCTCACAGCGAACACCTGATCCACGCATCCCCTCCCTCTCCTAAAGAAAACACTGCTCATCACCAATCACTCCCTCTGTACTCTATCTAACTTTCATAATTAACACTCTACCATACACCTTACCTACAACACTCAACAGACCAATACCCCTAAAGCTAGTACATTCATGCTTATCACCCTTGCCTTTATACAACGGAACCACACAAGCACTTGCTCAGTCAATTGGCACCATAACTTTCAAAAAGCACACATTCAACAAACTTACTAACCAGTCAACAATAGTCACTCTACCACCCTTCAGGCATTCCACAGCACACCCATCCATACCTGCAGCTTTCCCTGTTTTCATCTCCTTTACTGCTTTCTCCACTTCCTCCTTCGTGATGAAAGAGTCATTCAACTCTCCCAACACATTTATTCCTTGCACCCTTCCATCCGCCACAATCTCAGCCGCCCTTTCCTCCTTTACATTTAACAGTCTTTCAAAATACTCTGCCCATCTCTTCCTTACTGCATCCATCTCAGTTAACATCCTTCCATCCTCTGCTTTTACTTGCTCTTCCTTCCCAGACTCTCCCTTTCGCACCCTTTTAACCTCCTTCCAGAACATTTTCTTATTCTGTTGAAAATTTTCAGTCAGTCACCTACCCCACCTCTCATCTGCTGCCACTTTAGCATCACGCACAGCCCTTTTCGCCCAATTCCTCTTTTCCTTATACCTCTCATATGACACCTCATCCTTCCTCTGCAGCCACACTTCATATGCATGTCTCTTCTCAGCCACAGCCATACTTTCTCGCACCACCATTCACTTCCTTTTCTTACACCACCACCCACACGTCTCACACCACACACCTCTTCTGCATGCCCTACCACAGCACTCTTAAACAACTGCCATTCCTCCTCCACACAGCCATTTTCCTGATCTTTCACTGCGTTCCACTCATCTTTCAATTTCTCCTGATACTCTATCATTTTCTCTCTTTTATCCAACTCACTTTCAAAACCTCCCTGCTACACCTAACCCTCCTAGCTCTCACTCATCTCTTACCTACTCTTAACTTTCCCTCCACATCCAACAATCTTTCTGTCACATTCATAGACACAACCATATAGTCCATCAATGTTTTATCCACAACCATTCCACCCTCCTGTCTCACCCATGTATACTTATAAATATCTTTCTTCTCGAACAGCGTATTTCCAATCACCATATCTCACTCAACACACATCCCTATCATTCGTTCCCCATTTTCATTTCTTCCAGGCACACCATGCATACCAACTACACCTTCAACTGCTACATTTCCCACTCTTAGCATTCAGATCTCCCATCATTACCACATTCACATTCTCTCCAAAACTCTTCAGACACTCATCAACATCACTCCAGAAAGACTCCCTCTCTTCTTCATCCCATTCACTACCAGGCCCATATGCACTCACAAACACCCTCAACTCACGTTCAAATTTCGCTTTCGTCCACATCAGTCTCGATGACACCTCCTTCCATTTTATCACATACTGCTGTACTTCCGAACTCACTAACAAGGCCACACCTTCTCTTGCCCTTCTTCTATCAACACCTGACAATCTTCCATTCACCCTTCCAAACATAGATTCCCCCTTCCCTTTCATCTTCGTTTCACTCAAAGCTAACACATCCAACTTTCTTCTAACAAACATTCTCCCAATTTCCCCCCTTTTAGCCTCAATCGTACTACATCCACGCACATTCATAGAACCAATCTTCAGGGTACGGGGATAACTCAATCCCCCATCCCTTTCTCTGCCCTGTCTCTTTTTAGGAACTAAAAAACAGAGGAGGGGGTCCCAAGTCCCCTCATCCCGCCCCTTTTAGTCGCTTTTTTCGACACGCAGGGAATATGGTGGCAGTATTCTTCCTAACACAACCTGGCCGCAGAGTAGTAGTACCACCCCATAGTGCGGCCAGATTGTGTCCTCCCCACCACAGGGGGGAGAAAATTCGAAACACCCTTTTCTGTCGGGGCACCTTTCCAATCATAAGGATTAATAAACTAAGTGGCTACTATAATATATATATATTTTTATGCTACTTATTTTTTTCAGTGCGACGTCTAATACTTTTATTCTATTTAGCTGATAAATTTGTATTATTGGAAAGGAGCCCCGACAATAGGTGTTAAGAAATTTCTCTCCTCTACTGTAACTCTTCCAATATGATTAAGATTTTTACAATCAATTTTCAATACCAACTGATACAATGTTAAAAGGCTTTCTCGTACTCAACGGTTTAATGGCGTAATTATTTATCATGTGCCCATTTAACCGGTGCTACTGTAAACATACGATTTTTCTCATTTTGAAGCATATGGGATAAACTGTGAAATGCTAAGGCTGTCATAAAACTCTTAACCGAGCATTAATATGCTCCCCAGAAATATTATCAATAGAGTTTTATAAGGTTCTTTGCATCATTGCACACTAAATCCTTACTGACCAGGCAAACACAGGTATCATCAAACAAAGTAAAGTTTTCATATCTATATATTCTAAACAAATATTCACAATATTTACAAACAAATAAATTACTTGTCTTTAATGTCGGGTAACTTCAAACAAGCACTTCACCTCTGCCATTGTTAAAGGTACCTCAGACAATCAATAACCTCAAAGTTCGTTATTCTTATTACAAGTCAGTATACTTAAGCAGAAACAGAGTCTTAAATGCATATTACAAGAATATCAAATAAATTTGTATATTAACGTTAAGTTAAAGTTAATAATGAAGGAATGATTGAGTCGGGAGTCACTGGAGCACGGCCCAGCCTCGGACCACCACACACCTTCCCGCCACCGACCGTAACCTTTCTGTTCCTCACTGACCGCAGCCATTAACTTACTAAATAAATTGAAATCATCACTGATTCACAGCACTGCAACAATTTCTCAAATAAATTCAATTGCACTCGATTCCAAAGTAGAATCACACGGAACGGTATACAGCTGCACTAGACACTCGTGGCGGTGGTGGTTAGTCCGAGCAAGGCCAGGGCTGCCAGGTGACTGCCGACTCGAAGCTGGTGAAATCCCTCCTCACCTCCTATTGGGAAAATGAACTTAACTTTAATACCGACTCGAGAACTAATGAAACATTGATGCATGAAAATGAATCTACATATCCAACAGTCACACGCTGGCTGTGACAAAGGCATGGAGCAGACATAGTTCCAGACTGTTTCCTGGCTCTTCTATATGACATCTTAAGAGCAGAAGGGTTGGTTGATGGGTGACTGTAAAAATATAAATCATATACCGTTACTGTGTGCATACAAGAGGGAAATGATGACAAAAACAGTATAACAACCGGAAGAGTACTCATCTGATTGCTCAGTGTGGTTGGAATAGTATATGGCAGACTTGGTCTGACAGGGTAAGCGACTGTAAAGGAGAGAGAGAGAGAGAGAGAGAGAGAGAGAGAGAGAGAGAAAAAAAAGAGAAGGAAAGGGAAAGAAAAAAAAAAAAAAGTACAGTCAACTGTTTGCCCTGTGTGACAGGAAGTTTATAGCAGAGTTTTGGTTGTTAGGGCAGGAGAAGCTGCAGCCAGGAACAATCGCTTGGAAGAAGATTTTGCAACAGAGGTATTAAGATCACTCCATGATAAATCCTGAGAGAATGAAACCCCAAATATGTTAAGAGATGATGCAGAGTTGTGTTGGATACTGTTAAATATAAACGGATACTCATGTGGAAGATTTTGACGAGTCAAACGTTGTAAAAATTGAGATAGGAACCACGTTGGGAATTAGGTGTGCCAGAACCTCATCCCGAGTTTGTTGAAGTAATTGCTGTGATAGACGCCGTTGGAAGCGGTTGGAAGAGTGAAGATTTTTTTTTTTCTTGTCTCAATTCTCAATCATGTCCGTTTTTTTTTCTTTTTGTCCATTCTTCTCTCCCTTAATTTCTCCTTCACTTTTAACCCTCCCTTTCAACACAGTAAAGTTCTTTCCTGTCTCACTCCATTATTCACTGCCCCTATCCTTGTGTTCTTTATTTTTTTTTTTTCGCTTTCTGCCTTTATACATTTAATTTTTTATCTTTCTCCCCCATTATCTACTCCATTTCCGCCATCACTAGTTCACATTTCTAATTAACCTCGTCTTCCTTCCTTCCATCCTCACCCTTTAATTCCCCTCCCCCGTACAGTACTGTTATTCTCTCCAGCTGTCCATCCTGCTAAACTGCGACACACTGCTAACATTTCAAATCCCTTGAATATCAACCGTAGGAAGCTTCTGATCGCCAACTATAGTAAACATAATCTCTCTTGAATAACACATTTATGAACATCAATAACACTACTCGACAAGAATTTCAGTTCAGAGACAAAAATGAGTATCCCAAGGCAATAACTTGGCGCTGATTTCAAATATGATGTTCATTTTGCTCTAACACGTAGTTTTACTGGACTCACCACCCTCACACGCATCCTTCTTTTCATCGCTTTATTCGTGTATGAGTGTATAATATCCAACATATACTGTCCATTGCCAGCTGTCTGCATCCACTATCTAAGGTATGTCTATGAAATTAATTTGCTGAATATAAATCTTATTTCAGATTTATGGGTTGACAGTGCCTCGCAGATGTGTGAATGATTCTAATGCTTTCTGTTATATATGTGGAAGTTTCACTCCAGAGAAGCTGAAACGGAAGATCACATCCAATTTAAAGACAGCTTATCTACATTATTTTGGCGTTAAGATTGGCGACAAGACAAACGATGAGCGGCTCTGTACTCTACTGCGTGACTTGTTCCAACTCTGTGAATGGCTAACAGGAAGTAAAAAAGGGTTGCCTTTCACAGTTCCCATAGTGTGGAGAGAATCTTGTGACTACACAACAGGTTGCTACTTTTACTTGACAAAAGTTGAAAAATTTTCTTAAAAAAAGAAAAACATCATTGTTTATCAAGATTTACCATCGGCAATATGACCGGTCGATCTTACAGAGGACCTTCCCATTCCAAGGCCACCAACAAATAAATGCGTATTCCAGACTTCAGATGACGATGAAGATAGAGAGGCTTCTGAAACAGCTGCCCCTGATTCTGACTTCGAATGTAAGCTATCTGGCAAAGTACCCCATCTAGTCACCCAAGGTGACCTTAACGATCTTGTACGTGACCTAAATTTATCAAAACACCAGTCAGAACTTCTCGCTCCGAGAATGCAAGAATGGAACTTGTTGCATCCAGACACAAAGGTGACGAGTTTCAGAAAGCAGCAACAAAATTTGGAACGTTTTCTTCAAGTCAGACGGAGGGGTGTGCTACTCTAGCAATACGAGTATCTCCGGTCTGTTTGAAGCTTCGGAAAGAAATCATGAACCTGACAAATGGCGACTCTTTATTGACTCCAGCAAATCAGGTCTGAAGGCTGTTCTCCTCCACAGTTGGAACAGTTTATCCAGTATACCATTTATTTAGCTCTTGAAGTGAAGGAAACTTACGAATGGATGCAAAAAAATCCTCATTTGGCTGGGTACTATGAACTCCCATAGAAAATCTGCGGTGATTTGAAAGTGGTAGCCATGCTGCTTGGAAGGAACAGGGTTTTACGAAATACTGTTGCTTTCTGTGTTCATGGGACAGCTGTGATTGCAGCAGCACTACATCCAGTGTGAGTGGCCTCCCCGAAGTTCCTACGAAGCCGGTGTACACAACGAACGGAACAAACCATTCGTCCAAGCGGGAAAAATAATTACGCCTCATCACATCAAGTTAGGCTTGATGAAAAACTTCGTCAAAGCCTTCAATAAGAAAGGTGCAGGCTTCGCACACCTGAAGAAAGTCTTCCCTAAGACGAGCGACGGCAAATTGAAGGAAGTCGTTTTCGATGGCCCATAAATTCGTAGCCTGATGAAAGGCAGTCAATTTGATGCAACCCTCAAGGTAAACGAACTTAGAACTTGGAGGTCTCTTAAGAAAATTTGTGCTGGTTTTCTGGGCCGTCATTGCTATGCAGATTACATGGAAATCGTTGAAATGGTTGAGTACCACGATCTTGGATGCCACATGTTCTTTAAAATTCATTTTATTTACTCACATCTAGATTTTTTTTCCCAAAAAACTTAGGTGATGCTAGTGACGAACAGGGTGAACGTTTTCAACAGGATGTTGCGGTAATAGATCAAAGTTACCAAGGTAGAATTGGCGTTGGTATGATGGCGGATTATTGTTGGATACTCACACGGGACACCGATGTACGGCACAAAAGGAAATAATCAGAAACCGTACTAAGCGTGGCTGTATTCACAGCAAAATCTGCATACAACGGTGGAATAAAACACTTGATTTTCTTTCTGCTTATTACTTTAATATCTTAATTAATATGTCTCGATTAAAATAACACTGTGTAACAAATTTAATCCAATTTGTTGTGTATGTTGATTTTTACGCTATTTCTGATCAGTGTCAATGCGTAGATTCCGAATATGCTATATGTTTTTGTGTAAATTTAGAGTTACAGGAATTATGCAACAACATATGTATTGTACAAGGCCAGGAACTGCAGCTTCTTACCATTTCGAGAATGTTGAGAATATCAAGGAATTTATATATTTCCGGGTTTATATTATGAATATAACTAGAACATGAGCAAACAGTATCATCACAAGGAATGCAGAGCACATAGTATCTAGAAATGCACTTTTGATCTTGACTTTCTTCTGTAGATGTGATGACAATCAGGCAACAATCCCCAAACGTAATCACCCATCATCGCCTCGTTTCATCTGCTCTGATAGCTGGTTTCCATCAGCAGAATGTCCTGGTGGAACCATTCGCCACGCTCTTGGCTGACTGCACTCAAGTTGTTTTAGAAGAAATCAAGGTGGGAATGCAGATTGCGCAATTTCATTGACGTTCTGCATCCTAGCCAGTGGAATGCGCCGATCAGGTCATCGACAAGCTATGCGGAATCTGGTCTCCTCTGGTTGCCAAGAAAACCTTCCATATCTCCTCTCAAAGCATTCCATTTGCGTGCTTCATCATCGGTCATTTTACCCTGGAGTTCACGACTTGCAAGCATTCTTTGAACCTACGGCCCGGTGAATATGCCAGCCGTCACTTTTGACACGTTCAACTTTGGAAACATTGATTGGATATGCAGAAATGCATCGCCATCCTTGTCGATGGCTTTCACGAATTGTTTTACAAGACCAAGTTTTATCTGCAGTGGTTGTAGAAATACTCATTCTCTGGAGCTCAGTGGAGCTCTCAGAACATTGCACGAGCCTGGTGTGAGACTCTCCCTGAGAGGCCAGTTTTGCCTCACGATGTGTTCTGCATCGCTCCGGCTGTCCCACAAGCATAAAAAACATGAGTACTTCATATAACCTCCTTGCATTCCAAGTAGGAAAGAAATCATTGTGAAATCCCCACAATCCTGCCAGTTGTGATTTGAGTAATTGATCTTTTGTCAAACTAATCTTCACATTCTCATAGCCTTCTTTCATTTCCACAGAATACTGGAATTGATGGGAGTTCGTTGCCATTATGCAAAAGTACATCTTTAGGCTCTTCACGGAACTGACTATGAAGAGTCGCCATTCTGAGGCCTTGTAATCCACTCTCATGGCTTGGAACAAACCCTTAACATCAAAACAAGTACACAACGAGGTTTCTTCACAAAATTTGAAGAAGGATGCAAACTTGCCATGGCGATTCCTATAATTCAACTTGCAACTGGGATCCAACAAGTTCCATTGACTTAGACGAGGCACTAGCAGTTCAGCATTAGACTTGCTGAGTCCCAAATCTCGGACAATGTCATCCAGTTCTTGCTGATTGGGAAAGTGTGGAGTGTCTCTGGAACATTCTCCAACACACGATTCATCATCACATTTCCCTCCATCATCGACAATGTCCTCATGGTCAGAGGCAACATCCATGTCCGCAGGTGGGATAGGAATTACCATCTTATCGTTGTGAGGCACCTGAGAGATCAAGGAACGCAAATTTGGTTATACAACGTTCTTTCTGCCATTAATGCTCTTTTGCACTGCTTATATCAACCATTAAAAAATAACAATCCTCGTGGAGATTCGAATGCTCTCGCCACACTCTTGGAACCGCGAAAGGCATCTTCTTTCTCGCTCCTCGTAGCCATGCTTCAAATGCAGAGCGAACAGCTACCACAAGTGTAGTGCGAAGTCCAATCCTTGTCTTGATCACCCACTCCCATGCCAAAATATTCTTTTATGCACGAGCAAATTTGTTATCAAGGTGGATTTTGTGTTTGATCATCTTCAGTCCAATATATTCTCCATATATATAACGAAATGTATTGCTTAACAGCTTACAAGAATGTCTACTGGTCATTCTCATCATTAGAAACACCTTTAGGAACAGCTCAAAACCACGTCTACCTGCCAAACTAGCAACGAGAGACTAGCTCATCTAATGAACTATCTCGATCCGTGTTGCATGACTCAATAATGGTGATATCAGTGACATATGCATGGACACAGAGTGTGTGTGTGTGTGTGTGTGTGTGTGTGTGTGTGTGTGTGTGTGTGTGTGTGTATGTGTGTGTGTGTGTGTGTGGTGATAAGCGATACATCAGCCTTTACATTGGTGCGCGGTAACAAGACTGCAAATAAACAATTGCCAATTGTTGACAAAACATAAAGATAGACAAACAAAACATACACGATTGAAATCAGCGTGGAAAACTGAGTCTAACAAGACCAAAAAATATTAAATAAACAAATGTGTAATATGGAACGTGGGTGTTAGCGACGAAGTGGTGACATGTGGAGATGCATGGAATGCAGGAGGAATGCTGCACCTTGAGAACAGGCTGTGAAGCCTGTGACAGGAGTCGGACACATTAAAAAAAATTATAAAAATTTTCTTTTTGGACTGGTCCACTGAGACACATCCGCCCACCTGGCAAGGAAACTCTTTATCATCATCATCATCATCATCATCTGGACCTCCTTTCCCATTCTAGAGTAAGGTGGGGAGTAGCAACGTCCAGACAGTCTTATTATTCATATATTTGTTAAGTTCCCTGCTAACACCACTTTCAGTGAAATGAAAATCGTTATTATTTACCTTATTCCACTCAATATGAAAGTCATCATCAGAATTTTTATCTAGATAACATACACCTAAGCACGGATCCATGGATTTAATTTTAGTTGTAATGATCATGGGTAATTGATCTGACCCAGCTAGAGGATACAACACTTTAATATCAGCAGTGTTGGCATTAGTGGTATCCTTTCCAGTGACATGATCCAATCATTCTGAATAGGAATCACTGTATGGAATGAATGTATAAGTTTGATCATCCAATATCTAAACGTCAAAGAACTTTAAATTATTCCTCTGTATCACATTGTTAAGGTTTATCCAAGACCTACCAATAAATGGATCAGCATTAAAATTTGTGTTATAAACACTGTCAAACTTACGGTAACTTAGGATATACTGCAGATTACTCAGTGCCTCTAGGTACAGGTCTAATGTTCTGTCCTCCCTTATGTCATTTTTTTTAAATGTTGGTATTAAATGAATCACAGAATATCCCATGGGTAAATTCATTACAATATGATCAGTGTCAGTTAATAAAAGGAAGATCTTCCCCCCACATACTAACTAATCCTCCCTTACACCTTCCTCTGTTTGAAATATGAGACATTTCAGTGTAGCTAGGAGCACATCCTACACACTCACTTCTTTCATCAGTGAATTCAGTATCACCCAATTCGTCTTCTGTAATATACGTTTCCTGTAAAAAAAAAAAAATAATAATTCATATTGCTGATCTGCGACACAGCAGGTGATATCTGTATCATCATCATCATCATCATCATCATCATTATTATTATTATTATTATTATTATTATTATTATAGTAATAACTATTACTAGTGTCCTTGTTCATCGTCTTCTTAATAGTAGTAGTAGTAGTGCCGATAGTAACAGTAGAAGTAGTTGCAAAAATAATAATTCAGCATTCATTCATTCATCACCTAATCCAGTGTTGCCCAATGGGGAATGTAGAAGCCCGGGGATTGGCAAGTTGGTCCTGACATTAAGATGCGAGTGACCAGCCTCACTCCTCCCTGATGGTATTACGTGAGCAATAAACCCCAACCATCTCTTGGATATAAATCTGCACTGGCTTTCTCCGACTGGAGCGACTTAATTGCCCATTAAACCACCAGGCGCCATAATTTGTTTATATGGTTACCCCACTGCATAGTAAATGGTTTCCCGGTGTTCAGGGAACTGGCTTGTCACTCGGTGTTGAGTCACCCATAGACAGAAGGAAGAGGAAAGAATGAAGGAAAAAAGAAGAGGAAGGCTGGAAAGAAGGAAGGAAGAAAGGAAAGGGTAGGCACCCGAGGCTTTTCGTCTCATCAACTCTCCTCCTCTTACTGACTCCCTTCAATCTCTGTCTTCTCGCCGCACTGTTGCATCTTTATCTCTTTTCTATTGCTGCTTCAATGGTCACTACTCTGAACTGTCTGCATGCATTCCTCCACCTCTACGACGGGCGCGTAGCACCCATCTAGCAGCAAACTCTCATCCCTTTTCTGTCCAACTCTCTAATGCAAGAGTTAACTGTTACTCCCATTCCTTCATTTATGTAACAGGTCAGCTCTGTAACTGTCTCCCTCTGTCTGTATTTCCTGCCTCCTATGATCTCCAGTCTTTCAAATCCAATGTGTCCGGGCATCTCGAAATGATCGGATCTTGAATTTGGCTCTGTCTTGTATTTTGTTTTTCTCTTGGAAGGAACAGTTTTGCGGGCTTGTTGCCTTTGGTTCCTTCTTCCTCACATAAAAAAAGCACTACATCGAGTGAGTGGATGGTGAGCACCTCCACCAACCACTAAATAACAATAATAATAAAAATAATAATAATGATAATAATAATAATAATAATAATAATAATAATAATAATATCAACACTACAACCAACAACATCAAAGACAAACATCAACAACTACAACAAACAACAACAACAAACAAAATCGACAACAACAACAACAGGGCCGTAATTTCTGGGGGGGGGGAGGGCTAGGGGGATATAGCCCCCCCAGTGTAGTCGTCGACAATCTTCGCAGTTTTGGTGATGGACAGTGTAGTCTGATGACCTAGGTGGTGCAGCTCGCTCGGTTTTGTTTGGGTATGCCTGCACCAAATACATTAGAGAGCATGATTTCACCACTATGGGGCTCATCACAACTTACCTGAGGAGCACAATGACCCACAACCGGCTAAACCGCACAATGGGTCTCACTGTTGATTCTAGGACACTTAAGAGTCTTGATCGGATGGCGGTTCTGAAAGAATTTCTTGACACGACGGAGAGAAGAAATGCCATGTTTGCTCGTGTTTGACAGGTTGAATAAATGTTTATATTTTGTGCATATCGTATGTTGGAATCTGTATATTTCAATGTCAAGGTTTTTATGATGGAATGCAAATGTTTGTGTGTGTGTGTGTGTGTGTGTGTGTGTGTGTGGCAAATACATGTTATGTTATGGAAGATGAGTGACCTTGAATGTGAAAGAAAACAACGTTGGGTAAGGCTGAACTTGTAATAAAAAGGAAGAAAAACTTGGAGTAGTTTTGTTGAAAATTCAGACAAATCTACGCGAGCTTAATCGACTGTTTCTAAATTTGATCCAAATTAATCATAAACTTAATGATAATAGTACTTAGATTTTGATTATTTTATCCTATCCAAAAGATTATAGGCAGGGCGGTATTTCAGACTGAATCCTACCGCAGGGGTGTAGGAACGGTGTTGATAAGGGTGCAGCATAGCGCAAAAGAAATGTAAAATGGTCAAATTAGCAACTTAGTCACAGTTTGAGTTGAAAGCGTCGATTGGCAGAAAGTGAATCCTTATTTTTATTTATTTTTTTTTAACACCCTACCCCATCACCAAATATACATGCCTCATTAAACATCAACTTGTAGGTAGAACAAAACTGAAAATATCGGATGGCCTGCCAACTTAAGCGTTTCGATTTCATTCTAAGTTTGTAGTACGGAGGTATATACATTTTGGCTAGCCCCCCTAAAATCTGTTGAAAATTACGGGTCTGAACAAACATCAACAACAACAAACATCAACTACAACAAAAAACAACAACAACAATGACAATGACAATAATTATAATCATCATCATCATCATCATCAGCCGGACCTCCTCTCCCACCCTCGGGCAGGCTGAGGAGTAGCAACGTCCTGACAGCCCAAATGTGCCCAATCCAATGGGCCACGCCTCCATTCACTCATCATTCAAGCCACGTTAAAAAGGGGTGCCAAATCCCTGATCCTGTGCTTCTGCTCACACTATTCAAACAGCAAGCTCGATCTCTTGTGAATCCCCTGGCCTCACCGACTTCCAAAAGTTTCTTCCTCACACACTCATCCACCACATCCCTCCACCTTCTCCTTGCCCTACCTCGCCTCATCCTTCCTTCAAATTCACTCAGATATACCTTTTTCATATCTTTGTTGTTATCCATTCTCTCCATATAACCATACAATCTCAGTACATCCTCATCGATTCTGGCGTCCACCAACTTCCTCACTCCACATCTTTCACGAATCACATTATTTAGTATCTTATCCACTCTCTGTACTCTAAATACATTCCTCAGCAGTCCCATATCCATTGGTCTCACTCTTCCTTTCATTTTCATGCCACACCATAGTCTTACATCCATATGTTAAAGTTGGCATTACTACTCATTCATGTATGCCTCGTGCAGCTGCAACACCCAAGCCACTGTTTCTTTGTCAAGCCTTCATTGCATCAAGTACTTTCCTTCCTTGTGTCGCTCTACTTTCCACTTGTTCTGCACGTTTTCCTCTCTTTTCTATCACTGTACCCAGGTATTTGAACTCTCATCAATTCCAGTCTCTCTCCATTCATTGTAACATCACGCTGGGAGTCACCGTCTCCCTCAACAACCATCACTTTACTCTTTTCTACATTTACTCTTAAGGCACAACGCTCACAGACATCAGCAAAACTCTGCAACAGTCTACCAAATTCCTGTCCGGTATTTGGAAGTTGTATTGCATCATCAGCATACAACAAATTTGAGATATTTCACCCATCACCATTCATTACCAATGCCATCCCCCTCTCCATTACTCGTGTTTTTACTTCTCTCATCACCCCATCCATATATATATTGATCAACCAAGGGGACATTACACAACGTCGTCGCACGCCCATATCGATCGTGAACCATTCACTTAGATGCCCATCTACCCTTACACATTCTACACTACCACCATAAAAACTCTTGACGGCACCCAGTGGCTTACCATCCACACCGTATATACGCAAAACCTTCCACAATCCTTCGCTGTCTACTTTGTCGTATGCTTTTTCCTGATCCATGAATACCATAAACACCTTATGTCCTTCTAACAAGCCTTCTTCATTATCTGTCTCACTGGAAAGATTTGATCCACATATTCTCCGCCACTCCTAAAGCTACCCTGTTCATCACTCACCAGGACTTCTGATATTTCTTACTTTCTTCATAATAATTCTTCCATATACCTTCCCTACAACACTCAATAAGCTTATGTCACGATAATTCTTGCACTCACTTCTCTCACCTTTATTTTTGTACATGGGTACAATCACAGCATTTTTCCTCTCTGCTGGCACAGTTTTACTCATCCATGCGTTCATGCATATATCCCATAAGCGCTTCATTCCGCTCATTCCACTACACTTAATCATCTCTGCATACACCTCATCAACTCCAGCTGCTTTCCCATTCTTTAGCCGTGTCACAGCGTTCCTCACCTGTGCGAGTATCATGTTTCCCATCACTGCATTGCTTATCTGTGCACCCTCCAAACCAATCATGTTCACAGCGGCTCTGTTCTCTCTATTCCCATTTATCAGGATTTCAAAATATTCTTTCCATCTGGTCCTTACTTCATCCCCATGGATTAATAATCTACCACTTACATCCTTCACGCTTTCACATTTCTTTCCGGTCACTTCTACATTTCCTTGCCTCTTTCTATATTAACTTCATAATTTCAGAGTAGGTTGCATTCATTTTTCTTCCTAGACCATCATTTTTTTTCCTCTTCACTAGTCTCTGTACGTTCTTCTTGCTTTCAATATATTCATTTCTTATTCCAACTGAATCCCAGTTCTGTAACCACTCTAGCTACCTCTTCCTCTTTTCCTCCAGTGCTCTCTTAACATCTTCATCCCACCATGCCGTACCCTTCATCTTTGTTGTTACTCTTGCTACAACATACACCGCTTTATCTTTCCTAACTAAGCAATCCCTATACGAGTACGCATTTCACAGGCAGTCCAGATCCACTTCATTCCAATTCACTGATTTTAATTCCTCCCCTATTTTGGTCCTGTATTCATCTGCCACTTCTTTGATCCTCGGCTTCTCAACTTCCAGTATTTCCCCCTGACTGCTCCTCTCTCTCCTGGTCCACCTCGCCCCTCTCAGCTTGATCTTGCATACCACAGTCATATGATCTGACAGACCTCCACATCGTCCTCTCACGGCTCTCGTATCAGCCTATCCACTCGCACACTAATGATTCCACCCTTTACCTTTCCATTCAGTTTCCACAACGTCCATCTCAGCGGTTACTTTGACAAACATGGGATGAGGCTATAGTACACCTAATGTCTGACTTGCTACGTATCTCTGACTGGGGTAAAAATAATCTTGTTGTTTTTAATGCATCAAAAACTCAGTTTTTTTTCACTAATCAACCCATCAAAATCTTCCACAGCAGTACCCACTAACGTTTAATAATATTTAGCTCAATCCTGCATCATCCTTGAACATGCTTGGGGTATCATTCACACGGGACTTACCTTGGAAAGATCATATTTCATCTCATTTAAAATCTGCTTCCAAGAGATTAGGTGTGCTAAGTCGACTCCATGCCTTCTTTACCCCTGCACAGTTGTTGACTTTATACACGGGTTTTATTCGCCCCTGTTTAGAGTACAACTCTCATGTATTGGGAGGCTCCCCACATACACCTCTTCACAATAGGGTGGAGTCAAAGGCTACTCGTTTCATCAACTATCCTCCTCTTACTGGCTCCCTTCAACCTCTGTCTCTTCGTTACACTGTTGCCTCTTTATCTCTTTTCTATCACTACTTCAATGGTCACTGCTCCTCTGAACTGTCTGCTTGCATCCCTCCACCTCTAAGACGGGCGCGTAGCACCCGTCTAGCAACAAACTCTCATCCCTTTTCTGTCCAGCTCTCTAATGCAAGAGTTAACCATTACTCTCAGTCCTTCATTTATGCAACAGGTCAGCTCTGGAACTGTCTTCCTCTGTCTGTATTTCCTGCTTCCTATGATCTCCAGTCTTTCAAACGCAGTGTGTCCAGGCATCTCGAAATGAATTTATCTTGAATTTGGCTCTCTTTTGTTTGTTTGTTTTCTTGGAAGGAATGTTTTGCAGGCTCAACCTTTGGTTCCTTCTTCCTCTCATTAAAAAAAAAAAAAATCCCACAGTCGATCTCTGAACGAGCACATAATCAATCAGGCTCCTTTCAACACAATCCCCGTTACTTCTATACAAGGTATATTGATGTGCATTTTTGTGTTTGAAATACGAGTTACAAAAGCACAACTCCCTTTCCTGACACATATCCTTCAGTCGCTTCCCATTATCATTTGCTCCTGGCATTCCATTACAACCCATTATGACATCCTCAAGACCTGTGCCTACACTTCCATTTATATCGTCCATTAATGATCATTTATAGCTTCTGGGCATTTCTCCCACCGCTTCATCCAGCTCATCCTAATACCTGTCTTTTTTTCTCTCATTCCTGTCATCGCACAGTGCATACGCTACAATCACAGCCATTTTCACCTTCTCAAACTTGAACTTGACATACATACATCTCAAGCTGACACATTTGTAGTATCTCATTCCACTCTCCTACACTTCATTCATCAACAAAGCAACTCTTTCTTTCCATCTTCCTCGCCCATTCATGCCCTACCTTTCACACTTCACACCCTCCCACTCCTCCACTTCACACCCTTTCATCTTTGTTTCACACAATGCCATCACGGCATATCTCACACTCTTCAACACAATCACCACTTCCATCCTCTTGCTCTCCTCATTCACACCTCTCACATTCCACATGACCATGTGAATCTGCCCATTTGGTTGGGGCCCTGGGCAGATATTGGGCCCTCCCAGGGTCTCCGAAACATTTACCATTATTATGTGATTTTAGATTGGAGAATCTGAGAGACAATTAACCCGGCCAAAACCCCCGGTTATATGGTTACTACCCAGCATAGTAAATGGTTTCCTGGGTACAAGAAACGATTTAGCTTGTCACTCAGTGTAGAGTTGAGTAACACACAAAGCACTGTAACTAGTTATCCTCTGGCCTAGGTTACTGCTTACAACAATCATCTCTAGTGTAAAAAAGTGCACACATTTACACCTGGTTGAAGCAGTGCATTTGGCTGGTGAGTGTGACACGTCATCGTACTAAGAAGCTCCAGAAGTTCTTAATCTTTTCTCAACGTGTGACTTTGGCCAAAGGGTTACCGAGTTATAATAATAATAATAATAATAATAATGATAATAATATTAATAATGATGATGATAATAATAATAACAACAATATTAATAATAATAATAATAATAATAATAATAATAATAATAATAATAATAACTAGGACATCGAAAAATTGTCCAAGGACAATTTTGATAAAGGAAAACTTCCCATGGCCATTCCATACTAGAAGCCTAGCTATAGAAGGACCTTGAGAACAAGGTCACTGATCTCGTGCATTTCACCAAAAGTCATACCAGTCTATAAGTGTACCAAGTTTGGTGGCTGTAGCTTTAATCATTCCTAGAAAATTAGGTGACATCTGGAATAGTTTGGAAAGTTTCAATTTTTTACCCAGGGTAATCTCAGGGAATAATCAATTTACTGGAACCATACTCCAATTGGCAATGCAGCTGTCCTAATGCAGTGAAATTTCTCCTAAGTGGTTTCTGAGATAGCGTTTTGGAGTTGTCTTTTTTTTTTCTTTTTTAACCTTCTGAACAATATCTGGTGAACTGGTTGATGGATTGCAGTCATATTTGGCCAAAAGAAGTCGCCAGTTGGACGATTAATCTGACAAAATATGAAGTCTTCAGACCAATGAGTGTCTGAGTAATGGCACATTTTAAGCAGAAATAATAATAAAATTATTGAAAGGAACAAGAAAACTTCCCTTAGAGATGTGGGAAGTTTTAATAAAAATAATAATCAAAGGATTCGACCAAGGATGCATATCACCCAACAATGAAAAAACTAGATATAGAATTCTCTGGGAATTGGAGACATATCATCATTGTGCCTCCAAAATTGATAGAAAGCTTACCTCTACCAAATTAAATACTGAGGTAGCATTCAGAAGCCTGAAGTCAGGGATATTATGCTGCTGACGGTAATTGAGTATAACAGGCCTATGAAAAATTTATTAATAGTTACCCTTTAAATAGCCATTCTCTTCACTGAGGGTATGATACAACATGATGGTTAATGGTAAGCTAAATGAAAATGTTAGAGGCTATTTTTTTTTCTTGCAGAATCTTCTGGCAATTGGAGGCATATCATCACAGATTAGCCTAAATTAATAACAAACAAGTCATGTGTCCCGAAATACTGACAACAAAGTTTGACTACAATTTGCCCACTTGATTTTGAGATATTATCAGAACAGACAGACATGCAGACACACACACACAGGAGCAGGCAAAAACGTTACTGCCTAGCAGGGCAGGCGATAACAACAACAACAACAACAATAATAATAATAATAATAATAATAATAATAATAATAATAATAATAACACTAAAATTATCCAAGGACAATTTTGATAAAAGATAAAATTCCCACCGCCATTGCCTTTATAGCCGAGCTATAAAGGGACTTTGAGGTCAAGGTCACTGATCTTGTGCATGTCATCTTAGGTCATCACAGTCTATCAGTTCACTAAGCTTGGTGGCTCTAGCTTTAATCCTTCATTAAAAATTAGGTGACATCCAGAATATCTGTGAAAGTCCCAATATTTTACCCTGACGATATCAGAGAATAACCCACCATTTGGAACCATAATCTGTCACGCAATGCAGCAGCCTTTATGCTAATTACTCGTAGTATAGTAAAATTTTAGCTTGATAGCTTAAACTGTTTCTGGGACGGCGTCCGACACACTTTTAATTTATTTACTTATTTATTTCCTTTTTGCATTCTCAATAATATCCGGTGATAAGGCTGATGGGCAGGCACCACTCGGCCTTAAGAAGCCGCCAGCTGAGCGACACGCATGACAAAGTCTGCAGGCTCTCAGCCAAAGAGCCTCAGAGTAATGGCCATTTACTTTTTAAGCAGAAAGAATAAGAATATATATCTAAAAAAAAATCAACAAGGATGTAGGAAGTTTAGATAACAATTATAACAATTACATTGCCTTACATTTGTGTAGCCGGTAATTACCATTCTTCTCCTCATTCCTTCCTCCTTTCAATCCTTCCAAAAGCTTAAAATTGCACCTATATATATTCCTACAACATTTTTCCTCTTCTACAAAAGGGAAAGGGGAAAAAGATTTTTTTTTTTACTTTCACCCATCTTCTTCCCGCCATTTTTTCTCTAAACACAGCTGAAAGGATAAGTGGAAAATCACTGTCATATTCTCCCCCGTCCACTACTCGTTCCTTCCTTCGTCATTCCATACCTAAAGGAAGGGAAAATACATATCAAATTGCTCCTCTTGCTCTTCTTCTTATTAATCTTCCTATTAAGGTAAACACACATACACACACACACACACACACACACACACATATATATATATATATATATATATATATATATATATATATATATATATATATATATATATATATATATATATATATATATTGTTACGGAACAGAGAAATCTGTCCCGCAAAGTTCCAGGTTCAAAACAAAAGAGTTAGGTAAAATTACAAGTTAAAGTTTAATGCTCAAACTAACAACAAAACATTCAGGACTCATAAGGATAATGTAATGGCAAAAACAGGTTAAATATATGGTTAACTGCAATAGCCGCTATTAACATGAAATTAGCAAGAGTAAATTTATCTAAGTCAGCCCTGATAAAATGAGAAAACTAGATAATGCTCAGTTAATGCAAGATATATTATTACAGATACAAAATATTATTAATAATGGCTGACAATATGAACTTTACATGAATCACAAGAACCTCACTAGGCCTACGAATTAACACCTTATGCTATACAGTACAAGAAAAAATGTAATAACCCTTATACTCAAATTACACAGCTGCTAGACGGTTGGAGACTTCCTGAGCGCTCACAATAATAACAAGTGTACAGGGTAGGACAAAGATGTGAACAAAATGAGGAGTAGATCTAAGTGGCAATTAATGCAGAGACTGAGCTCATTATATAGGGGCCGGCAGAGCTTGATACAACTTGCAAGAAGGACGCGCAAATGAAGCCATAGGGGACAAAGAGTTGACACTCCTGCTCTGAACAACAGAAAGAACGACTTACTCTACTATAAGGGAGGAGGGGGGGAGTGAGGTAGAACATGCACTATGGAAGCCACGAGGCGAATCGTGATCAAACATGCAGCATACTGTACGTTAGAATTATACAAAGGATGATGAAATCATAGGCTATGTAACATCTCCCCACAAAGAAAAAGAAATTTACAAAGGAAATTTCTTATTACTCTAAAACAATCTGTCTAAAGTCTAGATAAGCAATCTGCAATAACATTTTCTTTCCCCTTGATATGTTGTATGTCTAATGAATACTCCTGAAGAAGTAGACTCCATCTTGTCAATCTCTGATTTTTATCTATAAACTTACTAAGGAATTTCAGTGGGTTATGATCGGTATAAATGACTATGGGGTCAAAACCAGAACACAAATAAAATAAAAAATGCTGTTAACCCAAAATCAAGGCCAAAAGCTCTTTCTCAATAGCTGAGTAGTTCTTTTGAGGTGGAGTGAACTTCTTACTGTAATAAGATACAGGGTGTTCAATACCCTGATCATCCTCTTGCAGCAAAACAGCCCCAGCTCCCGTATCACTTGCATCAACAGCCATCTTAAAAGGCTTAGCAAAATTTGGAGTAGCGAGCACTGGCTGACTTAATAGGATAGCTTTAAGTTTACTGAAAGAGGATTCACAGTTATTGGTCCAGACAAATTTAACTCCCTTTTTCAGTAGGTCTGTAAGTGGTGATACAAGAATTGAAAAGTTAAGAACAAATCTCCTGTAATAACCTACCATTCCCAAAAATCTTTGTAGCTCTTTCCTACTTTTAGGTCTGGGAAGATCACTCATAACCTGAACCTTAGCTCCTGGTGGTGCAACATGTCCATCACCAATTACGTACCCAAGGTACTGAACTTTAGCATGACCAAACTCACACTTTGATAAATTAGCTACAAGATTTGCCTGAACCAAACGCTCAAGAAATTTACTGACATGGCATAGGTGATCTTTCCAGTTGTCACTGAAGATTAATACATCATCAATATAAACAACACACCCTGCCAAACCCTCTGTTACAACATTCATGAGCTTCTGAAATGTGGCTGGTGCATTCTTCATACCATATGGCATTACAGAACATGCAAAAGTCTTTCCTAGTGTTACAAAACATGAGATCTCCCTAGCACGTTCAGTCATAGGTACTTGCCAGTATCCCTTTAACAAATCAAACTTACTTATGTACCTAGCCTTTCCAATCTTGTCTATGCAATCTTCCACGCGAGGGAGAGGGTAAGTGTCTGTTTTGGTTATCTGATTAACACGTCTGTAGTCGATGCAAAGCCGCTGTGATGCACCTGGCTTAGGGACTAGAGTGACAGGAGAACTCCACTCGCTCTGACAGGGCTCAATCATCTTGTGGTCCAACAGGTAGCCAAGCTCCTTCTGGATGAGAGAAACTTTCACTGGGTTCACACGGTAAGGAGGCAGTTTAATTGGCTTTGCGTCTCCAACATCGACATCATGCATCAACACAGTGGTTCTTCCTGGAGTGGCACGGAACACTTGCGGGTACTCCTGCAGTAATGCCGAAAACTCCTGCCTTTCCTCGGGAGCTAGATGAGAAAGCTTAGTCTGGAGATCATTCATGATATCAGGATTCTTCCCCAAACTATCACTCAGGCTCATGCTGCATGGGAGAACTTCACTTGCAGACTCGGGTGGAACAGCTACAGTGCAGACTGGGTTATTTTCATCCCGCCCGTGATATAACTTCAGCATGTTGATGTGACAAAGTTGCTTGTTCTTTCTACGATCTGGTGTGGCGATGACATAGTTGACATCACTGAGTTTCTTCTCCACGAAATAAGGACCACTAAACTTGGCTTGAAGAGGTTGCCCATGCACCGGTAGCAGAATCAAAACCTGATCTCCTGGCCGAAAGTGGCGTAACCTGGACTTATTATCATACCAAGTCTTCATCTTCTCCTCAGCAGCTCCTAAATTCTCTCTCGCCAGCTGTAAAGCAGTGGACAGCCGTTCTTTGAACTTCATCACATACCCCAGCAGGTTGACATCATCTTCCTCCGACAGCCAGCATTCCTTGAGTAGCTTAAGGGGTCCTCTTACTTCATGGCCAAACAGTAGTTCAAAGGGTGAGAAGCCCAGTGATTCATTTGGAGATTCTCTTGCGGCAAATTCAACGAATGGAAGACCTTTATAACAGTCTTTCTGATGTTCCAAACAGTATTTCCTGAGCATCGATTTGAGTGTTTGATGATATCTCTCCAACGCTCCTTGGGTCTGGGGATGGTAAGCTGAAGACGTGATCTGGGTGATGCCCAACTCTTTCAGAGACTGCTTGAAAACATTTGACATGAAATTACTTCCCCGGTCTGACTGTACCTCCTTGGGTAGACCAAACTTTGTGAAGAACCCTAGCATTTCCTTAACCACGTTCTTTGCTGAGATATTTCTAAGTGGAATGGCTTCAGGATAACGAGTAGCCATATCAATCAGGGTCAACACATAAGAAAATCCTGAAGAAGTCTTAGGAAGAGGGCTCACAATATCCACCAACACACGGGTGAATGGCGCCTCAAAAGGAGGAATGGGAACTATAGGTGCAACCTTTTCGGTCTGATTACACTTCCCCACAACTTGACAGGTGTGACAAGACTTACAATACCAGGAAACATCTCTGAAGATACCTGGCCAGTAGAAGTGTTTCAAAATGCGTGCCACAGACTTCCTCACTCCAAGGTGTCCTGGCAAACTGGAATCATGAGCCACTCTAATGATATCCTGCCTACAAACACGAGGGATGACAACTTGATGTACAACCTCCCATTCACAGTCGGCTGATGCTGTTGGGGGTCTCCACTCTCTCATAAGTACTCCTGACTTTATATAATAACAAGTAGAAGCACCAGCTGACTCTTCCTCACAGCAAGCAGAGTTAGCTAGACCTTTCAACTCAGGGTCAGCAACCTGCAACTCAACCAACTCTTGACGAGACAAATTATCAACACTACGGGGTACTGCCTCATCTGGTGAGTGGTCCAAATTAGCAAGAAAAGTGTCAGCTAGGATAACATCATCATCATCATTATCCTCTAAGTCACCAGTAACTTTAGACTTAGCCCT
The DNA here is from genome assembly GCF_032717465.1 of Coenobita brevimanus. Lineage (NCBI taxonomy): Eukaryota > Metazoa > Arthropoda > Malacostraca > Decapoda > Coenobitidae > Coenobita > Coenobita brevimanus. The sequence continues at coordinate 28,167,691 of NC_137037.1, forward strand.
AGTGACAGCACATGCAGAGAACACATCAGGGACACCACAATCCCGGGCCACAGCCACCGGCTCACCAGACAACTGAGGAGCTGGACACACTTGACTTCCACCAATATCATTTCCAAGGAAGAAAGTTACACCTGACATTGGGAGTGTCTCAACCAACCCAACCATAACGGAATCATTAACAAATCCAGACTCTAAATTCACTCTGCACAGAGGGACAGAGAAGTAATTATTCCCTACACCTTGTAAGATTACAGTTTCATCAGAGGAATTAACATTTGAGCCTAGAACACTGGTCAGCATAAGGGATTGGCAAGCACCTGTATCACAATATATTTTAACTGATTTCCTGTCATTACTGTCCAGAGGACTGACAAAACCATCAGACAGGAAATTAGTACATGAACTCTTGAGAGTGTCACCCGCGTTACTGCTCAAAAGAGGAGCTCCATCATGAGAATTTAATTTACCCCTCAAAGCAGGTTCAGTTAACTCAGTTAAAGAATTCTGGAAACTCTCAAGGGTGGACACTAGACCAATTGACTGAATATTTAAAGACTCCTTTTTGTTCGCATCACGCTGTCTCCTGAAACATTTCTTCGTAGTATGACCAAGCTTACTACAATAAGTACATTTACTTTTCTGAAATCTAGAGGTGAAGCTGGTATTTACTTTCTGAGAAACATCATCTTTATTCTCTTTCCTGTTACCTGTACTCTGAGTAGAGGCAACGTACTTACTCTCAGCTTTCCTTTTTTCTTTAGAATATCTCTTGTGAGTGAGAACATATTCATCAGCTAAAACTGCAGCATCAGACAAATTATCTATTCTTTTCTCATCAAGATATAAGCTTACATCTTTAGTAATACACCTTTTGAAGTCCTCCAGCAAAATCATCTGCTTAAATTTACCAAAATCAGAATCCACATTCTTAGAATTTAACCACTGCTCCAACAGATCTTCTTTTATTTTTGCACACTCAACATGGGATTGCTTATCTTGCTTATAAGTTGTCCTAAATTTTACTCTATAGGCTTCAGGAACAAGCTCATAGGCCTTAAGAATCAAGCTCTTAACTACATCATAATTATCAGAATGATCCTGAGGCAAAGATGCATAAGTTACTTGAGCTTTACCGGTGAGAACAGTTTGAATGAGTACTGGCCAATACTTTTTGGGCCAATTAAAACCTGTAGCTACCCTCTCAAACAACTGAAAATACTTTGTTAAATCAGATTCATTAAAAGGAGAGACAAGTTTAACATTTTTAGCCACATCAAAATCATCAGAGCTACATGATCCAGTTCCACCTTGTTTCATGCGATACTCATGGTCTGCCTGAATCCTAGCAAGTTCAATTTGTACCTGAGCCTGCACCTGTGCCTCCTGAATACGAGCCTGCTTCAGGGCTAGCTGTAACTTAGCTAATTCAATCTGCGTTTGCTCATCTGGAGGAGTTACATTAAACAAGCTTTTATTAATTATGTCAACAATTTGAACTTTAGAATGATGAGAGCGAACAGCAATTTCCAATTGTTGAGCAACAAGCTTAAGTTCATTCTTTGTTCTGTTTTCTACATCACACACTGTTTGCACATTTGACAAAATATCTTTGGCTTCCTCAAGAGTAGTAATAGTAAACATCATGAATAAATTACAGTCACAAAATATCAAGCAATATCCTTATGATAATATCCTGAATATCCTGATATGAGGTCGCCAAATTTATGTTACGGAACAGAGAAAGATAATGTACACTTTAAGTGAGAATACTAAGAGTCTGTTTTATTGTTTTCGAGGTATATATTATGGTGCACTCTTAGACCATAATTAATCACTAAAAGTGGTAAGGTAAAGCTCACAAGAAAACTAACTTACCTTTACTGTACACTATAACATACACACTCCAAAGAAGCAACCAAGATTCGTTTTACAAAAGAGGAATTCATATAGGCCTCAGAATACAAATATAAAACGAGTTATATCGTACCTAACCAGAATACAATCATTGGAGGCTAATCACTCACAAAGCTCGAGGAAACTTGGAGAACTTGATGATATAGTCAAGATATAAATCACACACTAGCATCAATGGAGTAGTGAACCAAAAATGGGAAATGGTGTACAAGCAGTGTGTTTTGTAATTAGAGTCACGTATTGAGTAATGTGTGAAAATATGAGGAAAAGTGCAACAAAATGTGACAAAAGTGTAACGTGCAGTAAGTGACAAAAACTGTGAAAATGTGAAAATGTGACAAAATGTGACAAATGACAAAACGTGAACAAATGTGTCTCTCTCACATTGTCCTCGAGCTTATAAAACCAACATACTCCGCTTCTCTCGGCTAACAAGCTACTAGGCTGTCTTAAGTGCAATCTCCAGCCACTTACAAACATTAGAGGCACCTGCTACCATTGGGAGCCTTACACATATTACCCTAAACCAATGGCGTGCCGTCAAGAAAGCCAAGAAAGCATTATTCAAACTTCTATTGGCAAATACTGTCATTTTGTCTTCCCACGCTATAAGTTACACCCACTATGTTCAAGGACAAAAGGGTTTTCTGTGCAATTTATGGGAAAAACAACTAGTGTGTTATCAGCCCAGAAGGCAAAGTTGACCGCTGAGTAAATACAGCTGGGGTCTAGGGTTACCCTTATGGCCAGCAAAACTGATAAGAAAAAGGGTTTATCGATCTTGGCAGCTCGCTAAGAAAAAAAGATTTATCGATCTTGGCAGCTTCCCTGTCTCTTTACGTTATCATTTTATCTTGTACTTCACCCTTTCGCTACTGGGGTAACTATGCCAGTGACACCTCCCTTCCTGAGAGAAGAAATTTCTCAAGGTGCAATTTCTGGATACTGTATAATTTTAAGTTCTGGACAGGTAATCTGTTAGAACATTACTAACACCTTTTATATGTCTCACTTCAAGGGAATATTCCTGCAAAAATAGGGCTCAGTGGGTCAATCTACGATTTTTGTCCTTAAATCGAGACAAAAGTCTCTAAGGATGGTGATCGGTGTACACTACAACATCACCTGACCCTGGACCAACATACACAGAGAAGTGTTGAAGGGCAAACATGAGTGCAAGGAGTTCTTTCTCAATAGTTGAATAACTTCTCTGGGCCCTATTGAACTTCTTGCTAAAATAGCACACAGGCATCTCAAAGCCTTGATCATTATCCTGAAGCAAAACTGTGCCAGCCCTTGGGCCACTGGCATCAACAGCTGATTTAAAGGGTCTTTCAACATTTGGAGCTTGAAGCACTAGGTGACTTGACAGGATGGCTTTGATTTTAGAGTAGGCATCCTCACATTCTGGCTTCCACTCAGACTTGACTCCTTTTCTAAACAAATCAGTGAGGGGAGCTACAGGATCAGAGAAGTTCAGGACAAAACGTCTGTAGTACCCTACCATACCCAAGAATCGTTGCAACTCTCTCTTATTTTTGGGTCGGGGGGAACTGACTATGGCCTGAACCTTAAGATCAGGTGGACTCATTTGGCCTGAACCTACCACATAGCCTAGGTACTGCACTCGAGCCCTTACAAATTCACATTTAGTTAACCCGCTGTGTGCCAGTGCCGTTTTAAAATAGTCTGACATAATGCTGCGGCCAGCGCCAGTGCCATTTTAAAATGGTCTAAAATAAAAAACTTCACTGTGACCGCATTTTTCAAGATTCGCGGGTAAAAATTGGCAGGCATGTAAGGTAACTGTTCCTCTACCATCCCCCAGGCCGTGAAGGCCATACACTCACTCGCTTCCCCCATCACGCTCACTCTGCCTCACTCTGCCTGTGTGTCTCAACTAGTACTGTACATAGTGAAGGCATTTTGTAAATATTTTCATGTAAGTGTAAGTTGAAAATATTTTCTTGTAAGTGTAAAGACTATATAGTGAAGTCAATTTGTAAATACCTTCTTGTAAGTGCCAGGACTGTACGTAATGAAGTCAGGTTGTACCTATCTTCAAGTGTAAGATAATGCATTCACAGTGAGAAAGACATGCAAATTGTGATAGATGCTGAAGTAATAAGTGATCAGAAAGTGTACTGAACATTGCTATACCTTCCCAGCATAAATACCTGAGTATACCTTACATAGAAAACGGCTTTCTCTCACGTAAGTGGTGAGCGAGAGAGAGCGGCTATACCTGTACATGAGTATGCAGGACTCAATACAACTCATTTCGGATCCTCGGTGAGCATTTTAATGGCGAAATTCGTTGTTTCCACATCAAAATCTATCATTTTAGCCCCCCCCCAAAAAAAGGTTGAAAAATGGCCAGCACTGGGGTGACCCAGAGGGCTAAAAATAGCCTGCACGCAGCAGGTTAAAGTAAACACTAAATTAGCAGAGGACAGTCTCTGCAGCAAGGCATCTAGTTGGCTCAAGTGTTGTTCCCAGGTGTCATTAAAAATAACATAATCAATGTATGTAACACAACCATCCAATTCCTTGATGAGATCATTCATCAGCCTTTGGGAGGAAGCAGGAGCATTCTTCATACCATAGGGCATGACCTTACATTTATAAGTATTGTCACCGACCACAAAACAGGAATTTTCTTGGGCTCTTTCTGTAAGTGGGACTTGCAATATCCCTTTATCAAATCTAATTTTGTAATAAACTTAGCACTGCCTATCACGTCCACACAATCATATACTCTAGGAAGCGGGTAGGTATCAGTCTTGGTAAGGGAGTTGACTTTACGATAATCAATACAAAAGTGATGTGACCCACCGGGTTTTGGAACCACTATGACCGAGGAGCACCACTTACTTTGACAGGAGTCAATTAACCCTTGCTGCAACATGTAGTTCAGTTTCCCTTGGATGATGGTCTGCTTCTGAGGACTAGCCCGGTAGGGGAATTTCTTTATAGGGCTGGCATCTCTAATGTCCACGTCGTGCTGTGCCACTACTGTCTGTCCTGAGGTATCCTAGAAGACAACAGGGAACTTCCTGAGAAGGTCAACAAGCTCGGCACACCACTCTGCAGTCAAATGGGAGAGTTTATCAGTCAGTGTACTCCAAGCTTCCTGGTTTTCTCTCCAACTGGTCGTCTGGTCAAAAGTCAAAGGGCAGCCCTCGTCCTCCACCAAACCGACAGCCAACACCATGCATGCAGCATTAGGGGGTCCCACGTCTCGCCTGTGGTACTCCATCAACATTATTACATGGTACAGTCTTTATTCCTTCCTCCAGTCTGGGGTTAAAATTGCCTAATTTACTCCACCTTCCCTTTTGTCCATTACATAAGGGCCTGCAAAACTTGCCTACAGAGGTTGACCATGAATGGGCAGCAAGACAAGAACTTGATTGCCTGGGTGAAACACTGTTCCTAACGTTCTTAGACTGGTCATACCACCTCTTCATCTTCTGAGATGACACCAACTGTACCCTGGCTACGTTCATACTATAGGCCAGTCTTTCTTTAAATTTTGACACATAGTCTAGCAAGTTAAGTTGGTCATCATCATGGACCCATTGTTAAAGTAGTTCAAAAGGACCTCTTACTTCATGGCCAAAGATTAACTGAAACGGGGAGTAGCCCAAGGACTCACTCGGTGCCTCTCTGATTGCAAAAAGTAGGAACGGCAAACACTTGTCCATTCCTTTTCTTCACCACACAGTTTTTTTTTAGCATATTCTCCAAAGTTTGGTGTTACCTCTCTAATGCACCCTGACTCTGAGGATGATATGCTGAGGAAGTGATCTGAGAGATTCCTAACTCCTCAAGGGTGTGTCTGAACAGTTTGGAATAAAATTACTGCCTTGATCTGACTGAACATCCTTAGGGAGACCAAAACAGGTAAAGAAAGTCAGCATCTCTTTTACAACCAATTTAGCTGAAATATTTCTCTAGGGTATGGCTTCAGGATATCTAGTGGCCATGTCAAACATTGTGAGGATGTTCTGGTGGCCTGAGGAGGTTTTAGGCAAAGGGCCAACAATGTCCACAAGGACTCTGGTGAATGGAGTCTCAAACACATGTAGAAGAATGAAAGGAGCCACAGGGATGGGCTTATTGCTCTTACCGACTGGCTGACAGGTGTGACATGACCTACAGAACCGGGAGACATCTCGACGGATTCCAGGCCAGTAAAAATGCTGCCAGATGCGGGAGAGAGTCTTCATTACCCCTAAGTGACCTGCTAAAGAAGAGTCATGAGCAATGGACATAATTTTTTGCCTATAGAGTCTTGGAACCACCACATGATGAACGGTCTCCCACTCGTTATCATGAGCAACACTAGGAGGTCTCCATCTTTGCATTAACACATTGGTTGGCCTTAAATAATAACACTCTGTCAGTTCAGACTCACATTCATCTTCCCTAACTGCTGAGTCAATTAAAGTGGCACTCTCTGGATCAGATCTTTGCATATCAGCTGACTTTGCAGTTACACCAGTCTGGGTAGAATCATCAACCACTGAGTCATTGAACTGGGTAAAAAAGGTATCGCCTTGCCCAATATCATCATCGGCATTGCCAGTGCCATTACTGTCAACATTATCATGGCTGGCCTTTGCCGTCATAGCTCTAGTTACAGCACACGCGGAAAACAATTTAGGATCCAACTCTTTAGTCCTAACCTTACTCAGGGGAGCTTTTGACATGCAGGGAACAGCACTCACCTGTCCTCCCGCCAAGTCATTACCGAAAAGGAAAGTGACCCTTTGTACAGGAAGCTGGTCAACAACACTCACACACACTGAACCAGTAACTAACTCTGGAGCTTCATCTCAACTAGGGGAACAGATACAAACTCAGCTATACCCTGCAACAAGACACATCCATTAGGGTCAGCTACATGAACAATCCACTTCAACATTAGTGACTGTGAAGCACCTGTGTCTCTTAGTATAGTGACTTCCTTACCACCTTTTCCATCAAGTGAAACTAACCCCTTAGATATGAAGTTAGCAAATAAATGATCTGGGGAGGAGTCACTTTGTGTACTGCTTGGGGGAGGACACTCTGTTGAAGTCTTACTACTACTCTCACTTGATCCTGACGGCTGCACTGCTCCAGTCTTACTTGTGTCTAACAATGGCTCTGCAGGAGTCTGTCTGTCAACCACTGACAGCTCCACTCTAGCCTTATCAACAATCTGCACCTGCTCGGGTTGTGTCTGACTGCCGCTTGCAATATCTGTGAGTGGATACTTTTTGTTGGTGTCAAAAGATCCCCAATAGTTTACCAAAGTAATAGGTTTCACACTGGAACTTTTCCCTCGTTTTTTACAGCACCAATCCTCCAAGTGCCCCATTTTCTGGCAATACTGGCAAAATCTGACACCTTTTCTTGACCCTCTGGCAAAATTGTCCTCACTTACTTTTGTGGAACTAACATCCTCTGGGGTTGCAGTGTTCCCATTAGTGTCACTTGACATTTACTTGCCTTTACCAGAAGAAGGGTTCACAAAAACTGGTTGGTTCACTCTCCTACCCTTAACAAATGACTGAGGCTTACGTTCGTGCTTATGAATTATACTATAATTATCTGCTACAATAGCAGCCTCAGTTAGTGTATCTAAATCTTACACCACTAGGTATGTGGCAACATCCCTATCTATATTACCAGTGAAGTTCTCCAAGATCATTAATTGTTTTAATTTTGAGAAATCATCACCTTTCTTAGCATGTAACCATTGATCAGATAAGTCTATGGGTACTCTAGCATATTCCACATGAGTCTGATCTTTCTGTTTAAAGGTAGATCTAAATTTAACCCTATATGCCTCTGGTACGAGTTCATATGCTTTTAGAATGGCATCTTTTAAACAATCATAGTTAGCATTTTGATCAACAGATAAAGAAATATAAGCCTCTTGAGCCTTTCCTGTCAAAACACTATGCAGCAGTACTGTCCAAGAGTCTTTTGGCCACGAGAGACGACCTTCCACCTTTTCAAACATGTGGAAGTACTTAGTGACGTCTTGTTCATTAAAGGGAGGTACTAGCTTAAAGTTCCCAGCAACATCAAAAGATTCCCAGGCAGATGAACTACTAGTTCCGGGTAAACTATCAGGGTGTTTCAGTCTGAATTCGTGATCCATTTCCTTTTGTCTCATTTGAGCTTGTATTTCTATTTCCCTCATTTTAGCATTCCATTCTTGTTGTCTCATTTTTGCTTGAACTTCTAGTTCTCTCAGCTTAACTCTGGCTAGCTCTAGTTGCACATTGTCACCAGTACCACGAGCAGAAAAATCATTGGGTCCAGGTATCTCCGATGCCAAAGGCTCAAGATCAACATCTTGTGCAGTATCAGATGGCTCAGAACTAACTATGAATGACTCACTTTGCTCAAACATAGTGTCCAGTATTAAATCAAGTAACTTTGTCTTAGTGACCGAGGCAGGAAATCTCAACTGTAAGGCCTGGGAAAGCAATATGAGCTCGTGTTTTGTGACTGTTTTCAGTATGGTTGGGGAAGGTTTAGAATCCAAAAATGCTTTTACATCACTATCACTCATTATTGGCATGATTACCGATTATGGTTCAGTAGGTAAGAGTAAGCACTGTGCATGTGGCCAAGGTTGCCAATATTATGTGACTGAGCTATCCTGGCCAGGAGGTCGCCAAATTGTTGTGGGTGTGTATATTACGGTGCACTTTTAGCCCTTAATTAATCACTAAAAGGGGTAAGGTAAAGCTCACAAGAAAACTAACTTACCTTTACTGTACACTATAACATACACACTCCAAAGAAGAAACCAAGATTCGTTTTACAAAAGGGGAATACATATAGGCCTCAGAATACAAATATAAAACAAGTTATATCGTACCTAACCAGAATACAATCATTGGAGGCTAAGTACTCACAAAGCTCGAGGAAACTTGGAGAACTTGATGATATAATCCAGATATAAATCACACACTAGTGTAAGTGGAGGAGTGAACCAAAAACGGGAACTGGTGCACAAACAGTATGTTTTGTAATTAAAGTCACGTATTGAGTAATATGTGAAAATATGAGGAAAAGTTCGACAAAATGTGACAAAAGTGTCACGTGCAGTAAGTGACAAAAATTGTGAAAATGTGAAAATGTGACAAATGACAAACCGTGAACAAACGTGTCTCTCTCACATTGTCCTCGGGCTTATAAGCCAGACTTACTCAGCCTCTCTCGGCTAACTAGCCACTAGGCTGTCTTAAGTGCAATCTCCAACCACTTACAAACATTAGAGGCACCTGCTGCCAATGAGATCCTTACACATATTATATAAAACCAATGGCATTCCGTCAAGAAAGCCAAGAAAGCATTATTCAGACTTTTGTTGGCAAATACTCTCATTTTTGTTCTTCCCATGCTATAAGTTACACCCACTATGTTCAAGGGCAAAATGGTTTTCTGCACAATTTATGGGAAAAACAACTAGTGTGTTATCAGCCCAAAAGGCAGAGTTGACCGCTGAGTAAATACAGCTGGGGTCTAGGGTTACCCTTATGGCCAGCAAAACTGATAAGAAAAAGATTTATCAATCTTGGCTGCTCGCCTGTCTCCTTACATTATCATTTTATTTTCTATTTCACTAATTCGCTACTAGGATAACTACACCAGTGACAATATATATATATATATATATATATATATATATATATATATATATATAGAGCGCGAGAGAGAGAGAGAGAGAGAGAGATTGTAAATATATATATATATATATATATATATATATATATATATATATATATATATAATCCCTTCACTATCCGATGTAATAGAGCCAAAGGTATGTCCGGAAAGTGGTCCCTTCCGGATGGTGGGCCCTAGCCTCCAGGACTTGTACTTATTGACCCTAACTTACCCTGACTCAGAAAAACACCTATACAACTCCCTACCGGACATGCATAGCACCTATTTAAGTCCCAATTCACACCAATAAGGGGCATAAAAGAATGAAATAAATGCAAAAGAACCAGAGAATGAGGTTTTAGAGGTGGGTATATACAATATTAAACATTCTGGGTACTTACAAGTCCCTGGCTCCTGGACTGGTTACTTATGGATCCTAACCTAGCTTAACTCAGAAAAACACCTCCCTACTGGATATGCATAGCACCTAAGACCCTATTCACACCAAAAAGTGACATAAAAGAGTGAAATGAGGTTTGAGAGGTAAGTATGGAAAATACAATACAGTATGAAACATTCTTGGTACTTACAAATCCCTGGCCATCTCGATGAATAACCCGCCTCCTCTCAGACTCTGACAGTAAAAAGGAGTACCTGAAGCACCTGCAGTACACTGTACATGAAGTCTTGCACTGAACTTAGTAATTTGCACTCATAAATCCATTTTCTTAACACTACACACTCTAGTCTAATTTGCGCTCCATTGTCTCTTAATGAAATAAGTGTTGCACTCTGCACTTAAGTCTTTGCACTCATAAATCCATTTTCTTAACACTACACACTCTAGTCTAATTTGAGTTCCATTGAATGTCAGTATAATTAGTGTTGCACTCTGCACTTAAGTCTTTGCACTCAGAATTCTAATTTCTTAACACTGCACACTGTTTTTTTCACTGTTAGAGTCTGAGAGTAGCTGATGCAGGTGGCCTAGGGGTGTGTCGCTGGGACGTGGTGATGGACTACCCACTGCAGACGACTCTGAAGAGAGGCTCAAACTCACATCCAGTGGTGACTCCACCGTGCCTGATGTGCTGGGCTGTGGCTCAGAGGATGAGGGTCTGTCTTGGGGAGGCAATGATGTGGAGCCAGGGCCGGGCACAGCAGGGGTCACGGGTCTGAAAAAGCTGTCAATGGTTGATTGACACGAGGAACGACGATTTTGCTGATTAACGATGTGCTGCCTGAAAGCACACACTTCCTCCACAAGTCCCAAGGGTCCCATCTCCCTGTCGCAGTCCGGGTGTTCCAGGTAGTCAAGAACGAACTCTACATGTTCCCTGAGTGCGCTCAGCTTGGGGATGGCTGGAGTAGTATCACGCTGAGAGGAGTTCGCATCATTGTCGCCGTCCTTGTCGGAATCTTCAAGTTGGGTACTGACACCTGCAACTGAAGATGCGATCTCAATACCAGACTTGGTCTGATAAGCAGGATCGCCCTCATAATCATCCAACCACTCATGCACTCGTCCACATCAACATCGTCGCCATGCGCACGTAGACGTGCATGGAAATCGTCCACGTCAAAACCTTGGAAATCGTGCTCCACATCCGTTCCGAGAAGCAGACGAGACCAACCATTTTCTAGAGTCTTGACAGGGACTTCCTTCCATGCACTGGCCAAGTTGTAGATTGCAGACTTGATATTGTAGTGGCGAATTTTTTCCAAAGTCTGCTGGCCTCGCGTGTCCCGTCCCTCCCTGCGCTTGTCCTCATCCTCGAGAACAACCATCAACTCGTCCAAAAACTTCCTTTGGTACAGCCTCTTCATTGCCACGATCACTCCTTGGTCCATTGGTTGGATGAGAACAGTCGTATTAGGTGGCATAAACATGCACCTAATGCGCCCATTCTCAGCCACCAAGTCCTTGTCACACGGGTGGGCAGGTGCATTATCCAAGAGAAGGAGGGCCTTTGCCTGGTCGCACGGGATTCCCAGTGTCTTCGTCTGGCAATTGATGACCATGACGAAATGGCAGTGGAACCAGTCTTTGAAGATCTGGGCAGTAAACCATGCCTTCACTGAATGGTACCAAATGACAGGAAGAACATCAATCACCCCACAAAGACACCGAGGCTGCTTTGCATGGCCAACAATAACAGGCTTGAGCTGGTGCATGCCGTCAGCATTGGCACAACACAAAGCAGATTTCCATTGCTTGCAGAGCTTGTGGCCAGGTACACACTTCTCTGTCTCGTCGGCTAGAGTGTTCGTTGGCAAAAAGTGATAGAATAAACCAGTTTCGTCAGCATTGTAGACTTGACTGAGAGTGATGCCCTCCCTATAGATCAAGCCCTTCACCATGTGCCAAAACTCCTCTACTCCATCCTCGTTGGCGTCCAAAGTTTCGCCATGAGACTTACAGATGGTAAGACCATGTTGTAACTTGAACGCGAACAGCCAAGCCTCAGATGCCTTGAAGTCTGGGGCGTCATGAAACCTTGCGAACTTCTCAGCAGCAGCCTTTAGCTCCGTACCATGCACCAGCACACCAGCAACACGTTGCTGTTGATATCAAATCAACTTGGAGCAGTCGACTTCAGCATACCGGGTAGTAAACATCATCTTCCTCTCCACGTTGCATTTATTCTTCGACGAGAAGTCAGCCGTGCTCTGCATGAGTTTGTCATGGGATCTCTTGATATCAAACAAAGTACATCGGGCCAGGTTGCATTCACGGAGGATGCGTGAGGTTGACCATCCCGCGTCCACCTTGTCCAATATCTCCCTCTTCTTCTCCAGAGTCAAAACCACTCTCTTCCTCTTCTCAGGCGGCTGGGCCATCATCACACACACGAAGAAGAGGCAGGAGAGCAGCAGGAGAGCCTGCAGCAGGTAGGGCACCACCACAAAGGTGAGCACTTGTGCGGCCATGATGACGAGCGTGCACTCGCAACAAGAGACGGGCGGTAAGCGGCGAGGATGCAGGGGCACTCTAGCAGATGACCGCGGAACTATGCACCAAAACACAGCTGGTCCACGCCGCATGCGCCAGGTTCAAATTCCGGAGGGGTAAAATGTCAGATTTTTTTCTATTTTTTTGCAATTTTGGGGCAATTTGGGGAATAAAAATCCTGGGACCAAAATGTCCAGTGAGTGGGATGTCCGGAAAGTGGGCGTCCGGATAGTAAGTACAGGGATTACTGTATATATATATATATATATATATATATATATATATATATATATATATATATATAACAGTATATACAGTATGTATGTATGCTTAAAAGAGAGGAACATATTTGTAGACATGTTTGCTGGTTCCTTCTCAGATTCTCTTCGTTTTACTTACCTTAATTCCAGCTACAAGACAGAAACAATGCTATGCTGTTGCAACGCTCCACCTGACCAAGCACATACCTCCCACGTGCCTGCACATCTAAGCGCATAACGATCCTCACCAATCTTTTTTTTTTTTTTTTAGGTGAGCATAAGGAAAACACCTTGAGGGCACATAAACTGGGCCTTTGAAATTTCTTGTGCAGGTTGCATTGAAATCTCTGAATTGTTTCCCTTTTCATTATTTAAAAAATGAGAAAAGAAACAAATTAACACACTGCATTCTACCTATCAAAAGGCACCAGTTTACTCTAAGACACATAATTATGTGAAATTCCATGACTCTATAGTGAATACTGAGTTCTGGTCCAAAAAGAAAATCTCTATGCCCAGCCAGCCACCCTTCCGCCCAACTCTATGGACGGACTCCTGTTGATCCCATTGATAAGAAAACCCTCCTCTGACTTTGTCAGGAGGAGGGCCAAAAGAACGAATGGAGGATATAGATATAAATAAAGAAGGTAATAAAAAATACACTGTATACCCTACTTATTTTATTTCTTCGGTACGCATAACCTTTTACCTGCTAAGTTTTCATC